>NW_011897596.1:0-336 GCF_000151845.1 Pteropus vampyrus | reverse complement strand
TATCAGCCTATCACTGGGTTTTGACTAGCATGGGCAGTAAGACCTCCAGGCAGCATTGAGCTTTCTTAGATGAGCATTTTAATGGTGTCTGGGGTGATCCTATGGACGTGGCCTTAAACTACTACAAGCCATGCTAAAGTTGGTTCAGGCCTCTTAGTGAAGGGGATTGAATGAACTGATTTATGTGCTATGAGTATTTTGCAGTTCTTACTAAAAACATTTGTTTTACAATAACTCACACTTGACCTCATTGTGGTAATGGTGGACACTTGCAGTGAAAGAATATCTTTGTAGCAAATTGCACCCCTCAAAGACTCAGTGAAATCCAAGAATTTC
>NW_011897595.1:1384-3746 GCF_000151845.1 Pteropus vampyrus | reverse complement strand
CTTAGATGCTCCTCTAGGGATAGCATGTCACCTTTACCAAGGACTTTTGTGGGTCTAATCCCCTCTCTCCTAGAAAATCATATGAAAGAGAAACTTCAAAAGCACCGAATAGCAAGTTTGAGTTTTTTTATTCTTATTTTAAAAAATACTTTCCTACATTAAGGTGACCTTTAAAAAATTTGGTAAACATAAATATAAAGCTCTGACTTAAGGGCATGGCCAATTTCTCTAAGAACATCTAATCAAAGGACTTATGTTGTTTGGAAGGTCAAATAATAGAAAGATAATTGAGCGATATTTGCATAATTGAAATGGGAGTGATTTTGGAATTATACTTTTATTCTTATAAAATCTCCTGTTTTAAATGTGCATACCCTGTGTTCCAGCATTTTCAACCCAGGCACTGCTCAACCAAACATAATAGCTACTTTTGTTCCTAAAAATGTTCATAGCAATGCTATTTATAATAGTTTAAAAGTGGAAATCCAAATGACTACCAATAGATAAATGCTTGTGGTATCGTCATATAGGAATAAATATGTTATATAGCAATAAGAATAAATATCTTATATAGCAATAAGAATAGTCTACTAGTTCATGCAACACTAAAGGAGAATGAGCAAAAAATGGTAAGTAAAACTAGATAGACTCAAATTGTGTATATTGTATCATTCCATCTAGGTGAAGTACAAAGTAAGGGACCGTCAATCTATTGGGTGTTAGAAATCAAGATAGTTGTTACCTTTGGAGGGTTAGTGACCAGAAGGAGGTTGAGGATTTTCCTGGGGCTTTTTATACAGGCATATTTACTTTATGGAATTCATTGAGTCCTGTACTTCGGGTTTCCTTACTTTTCTGTATATATGATTTACTTCAATAAAATGTTTATTAAAAAAAAAAGTCATCTTGGGAATGCAGTCAGCAGCAAGATAATGGCTAGGTGTACAGCCAGAGGGAAGATAGAGGAATCATTTCTTAAACTGTATAAATGTCTAACCAATGTACTGTATATTTGAAACTAATAAAAAATAAGTTGTCTCTTCCAGGTTACTAGAGATTGCTATAAATGAGCTGTTCATGTGTTTCAAATGACTAATTCAGTGGTCTTTCTAGGTAGCCTTGTGTAACTCTGCTTAACTATGGTTAGCCTGTGTTGTTTTCAGAAGATGCAAAATAAGGCTTTGGAGAAAAGAAAGCCTTTCCCATGTGTGTGAGGTTGTGTTGGCTGCTGTAACTAATTACCACAAACTTGGTGCCTTAAAACAATAGAAATTTATTGTCTTAGTTCTAGAAGTGTGAAATTAATATTACTGTGATTAAATCAAGGTGTCAGCAGGGTCATGCTTTCTTTGAAGGCTCCAGGAGAGAATCTGTTCATTGCCTCTTCCAGCTTCTGGTGGTGGCCGGCATTCCTTGGCTTGTAGCCACATCACTCCAGTTTCAATGTCAGCATCTTCAAATCTCTCTCTGTTCCTTCTGCCTTCTCCTTTGTGTGTCAGATCACCCAATGTCTCCCTCTTACAAGGATACATGTCATTTTCATTTCTGCCCCACCTCGATGATCTAGAATAATTGCCCCATCTCAAGATCCTTAACTTTATCATATATGCAAATATCCTTTTATTACCTGTAAGGTAACATTCACAGGTTTCAGGGATTAGGATGAAGATATGTTTTGTGGGGTTATTTTACAGCTTCCCACACTATGCGATACTCAACAGAATGTGAATGAGATAGTATTTGTTTACCAACTGCTGCTGTTTGGGTAAACTCAATGATTTACAGGTGTAGAAAAATTGTTTTCTAGGGTTTACTCACCCCACTCTATGTAAATTTCCCACTACTCACAATTTTAATCAAAAGATGGAAATTGTATTGCTGCAGAGACTTTAGAAATCACATAATGCAGATATTTTTAATCTTCAACGTTTTTCTTCAGAGGAGATCTTTTGTGGAGTACCAATATAAAACAGCAAACAGCACTTCTCTACAGTCTCATTTTTTTTTTTCCTTTCCAGAGTGGTCCCATGAATTATACTGGGAAATTCTAGGACGCTGTTGGGTTTCTTAAAAATTTTAGTCTTATCTTTTCATTTTATTGGGGGCAGGCAACTAGCATTCATGGCATGACGGTTTTCTTTCCAGAGATCATTCAGAAAGATTGTGAATAAATTCTCTATCTCCACTTTTCTTCGTAATACACCACTTGCAGATAACTCTACATGGAATACAGTGCTTCCTCATAGCATATGGGTACCACAATTCGATCAGAGAGGCCCTTTAAACTGTTGGCCTTAAGCAGGGTTGGACTTGGTTAGTACTTGGATGGGAGACCACCTAGGAAGACCAGGTGCTGTAGATG
>NW_011897595.1:0-329 GCF_000151845.1 Pteropus vampyrus | reverse complement strand
CCTTTCCAGAGTGGTCCCATGAATTATACTGGGAAATTCTAGGACGCTGTTGGGTTTCTTAAAAATTTTAGTCTTATCTTTTCATTTTATTGGGGACAGGCAACTAGCATTCATGGCATGACGGTTTTCTTTCCAAAGATCATTCAGAAAGATTGTGAATAAATTCTCTATCTCCACTTTTCTTCGTAATACACCACTTGCAGATAACTCTCATGGAATACAGTGCTTCCTCACAGCATATGGGTACCACAATTCGATCAGAGAGGCCCTTTAAACTGTTGGCCTTAAGCAGGGTTGGACTTGGTTAGTACTTGGATGGGAGACCACCT
>NW_011897594.1:1858-3607 GCF_000151845.1 Pteropus vampyrus | reverse complement strand
AAAAAAAAAAAAAATAGAATAGAATCAAAGTCATTAGCGTGACTTCTAGGGCCCCTGTGCCCTCTTCCCCATTCCCTGACTTCGTCTCCTGCTGTTCTGCCTCTTACTCACTCCCTTGCGCCATGCTGGCCTCACTGTTGATCCTTAAAGGTTCCAGTTCATTCCTGCCATGGAACATTTTCTGGAATGTTCTTCCCCAGATGTCTTATAGCTCAATCTCTCACTTCCTTGAGGCCTTTTCTCAAATTTTTCCTTCTCAGTAAAGCCTTCCATAGCCACTCTGTCTATACTTTCACCTCCATACTTCACATCATCTTCTTCTCTTTTATTTATTCTTTTTTATTTATTTTTTTAAATCACCATCTGGCATGGTTTAATTATTTAACTTATTTATTGTCTTTCTCTTCCACTGGAATTCAAGACCTACATGAGGAGGTATTTTTGTCTTTTATGTTCACTGTTTTATCTCCAGTGCTTAAAATAGTACTGCACATACAGGCACAATAAAGATGTGCTGAATGAATGAAAGTTCATTCCACTGGTACCAAATATATGTCACATATATATCTACTTCTGATACATTATAAGGTTTAATACCAGATTAAAAGCTGAGAGCAAAACGAAAATTCAAATGGCCATCAGAGGTTGTTTCTCAGATGAAAGATCCTTTGAAGGTAGGAATCTTAATTTCAGCAGACAGAAGAACCTAGTCTAACTAAAGATGTAGCTATTGTTGCCGAGTATGACTCATTACAGGTAAAACAAACGAAGATAACTGTTATGGTCATTCCTATCCTGACCTTGAAATGTATTGCTGCTATTCTTTTGTACCTGTACCCAAATGGCTTTGAATTTTGCTCAGCAAAACAAAGGGCTACACTTGAAGGTCAGAATCACAGCATTTTAAAATGAAAGAGCCTACCTCAATGTACATAGCACAATAGTGACCATCTTTTTTATTTTCCTGTATATATGAGGGATTTAAAAAAAATTTTAATTCTTTTCTGTCTCATATATTGTCAAGCTAAGGGCCTCTTCTTTAATCAGATCTCTTACATCAGAACAGTAAAGACTCACCTAGAGATTTTTGTTTTTTTCCTGATGTGAATGTTAAAACTCACAAAAGCATTCTTTATTAGTGGTACAGTAGGTAAAGTAAGACTGCAATGTGTCGCACTTCTGCCTGTCTTTTGCAGAAATTTTTTCAAGTTATAATCATTTCTAGAATATAATGTACTTCTAAAAGATTTTTCAAGCAAACAAAAACTCATAGACACAGACAACAGTTTAGTGGTTACCAGAGGGAAAGGGGGTTGGGGGAGGAGGTAGATAAGGGTAAAGGGGGCAAATATATGGTGTCAGAAAATGTGATGTTAGGTGGTGAACACACAATGCAATATATAGAAGATATATTATTGAATTGTGCACTTTAAAACTATATGATTTTACCAACCAATGTCACTCCAATAAATTTAATTTTTAAAGTTTTAATATAAATAAGTAAATAAAATGCTTTTTTAAAAAAAGATTTTAAATTGTCTCTGGAAATGTACCAACCAAAATTACAATAGCATGTATGTCTTCTTTGCCACTTAAACTAAGGAAAAGGGGCAAAAGCAAACTGACACAAAAAATAAAATGTGTTACCAAGGTATAAAAGCCTATATTAAAGGGAAATATATGGCAATTTGCCCAGCCATTTTGATTTCCACTAAAATTATTAATAAGCAGTGTCTTTACTTAAATTGT
>NW_011897594.1:0-685 GCF_000151845.1 Pteropus vampyrus | reverse complement strand
TAATAAACAAAGAAGCAGTTCTTAACAAGCACAGGAACACCCCTTCATGGCTACTCAGCAGGCACAGCACAGAGGGAGCAGACAAAAAGCCCATCTCCCAGTTTCTCCCTGGAAGGGGTTTAACTACATACTTTTCAGCTGCTCTCTGAGGATCTGGCTTCTAATAAGACTGTATCTAGGTGCTGATCATGAACCTCCTCTTTGGGACATGGACAGTCTTGACATATCATCAACTACTGAGAACCACTAAGAACAAAGATGGTTGCTTGGACAATCATAACAATATGAGAGACAACAAGGAGCTCAGGCCTGGCTGAGTGTCAAGGTCCATCTCCTACACAAGCCCACTCTGTCAAGACTAGGAACAGTGGCTGTTTTATCTAATGCACAGAAACCAACACAGAGAGTCAAGGAAAACAAAGAAAAGGAGGAATGTGTTTCAAACAAAGGAACAAGATAAATCTCCAGAAACAGATCTTACTGAAATAAAAATAAGTTGTCTGATAGAATTCAAAATGGTGGTCATAAACATAGGGGTAAGCTCATTGACATAAGTCTTAGAGGTTATTTTTTGGATTTGACACCAAAAGCAAAGGCAACAAAAGCAAAAACAAATAAATGGGACTACATCAAATTAAAAGACTTCTGCACAGCAAAGTAAACCATCGACAAAATGAAAGGCAAC
>NW_011897593.1:2460-4655 GCF_000151845.1 Pteropus vampyrus | reverse complement strand
GCCCACCTAAGCCACTTCCAGTGGATTTTTCCATATAAACAACCCATCTTGGCTCATGCTGTGGACTTTCCTAAATTCTTTCAAAGGTTCACAAAACCTAAACAAGCAGAATCTGAACTTGGCATGCCCTATACCCCTTACTGAGCAGCCCCTAGCCTGGTACTAGCAGAAGGTGGCTTTAGTTTATAGCTTGGCCTCTCAAGGTGCTTCCAAACCCAGCATGAGTGGCGACCTTCAGCGGATTGCTTGGTGGCTCATACCACCAAGTGGCCCCTGGCAGGGCACAGGCTGCAGCTGAACTTGGCCTGTGGCAGGGCCCCTCCCAGGAGGCCTTAGCCTGCACACTCAGTGGCCAGCTTTGGTCTGAGCTGGAGCAGTACCTGGGATTATATCTGAGGATGACACACTCAAAAGGCAGACAGCAGGCACCAGAGCCCTGCTAAAGCAAATCCTGCTCTGTAGAGTACCCCTGCACAATAGCTCCTCCACTGGTCATGGCCAGTCATCACGACCAATCAGCCCAGTGGTCAATCCCTCCCAAGTAGGCAACCAAAATGGGAAGACAAAGAAACATGTCTCAAATGAAAGAATAGAACAAAGCTTCAGAAAAAGAAGTAAACAAAATGGAGATAAGCTCTATCAGATGAAGAGTTCAAAATACTTGTTATAAAGATGCTCAGTGAACTTAGGGGAAGAGTAGAAGAATTCAATGAGAACTTTAACAAAGAAATAGAAAACAGAAAAGTGGAGATAGAAAACATAAAAAAGAACCAGTCGGAAATGAAGAATACAGTAACTGAAATGAAGAGTACCATAGAAGGAATTAAAAATAGATTAGTTGAGCAGAGAATCGAATCAGCAATTTAGAAGATAAGAAGAAGAAAACACCCAATCAGAACGGCAACAAGAAAAAAGAATCTAAAAAATGAGGATAGTTTAAGAGGCCTCTGGAACAACATCAAGCACACCAACATTTGCATCCTAAAGATAGCAGAAGGAGAAGAGAGAGAGCAAAGAATTGAAAACCTATTTCAAGAAATAATGACTGAAAACTCCCCTAACCTGGTGAAGGAAACAGCCAAACAACCCCAGGAAGCTCAGAGAGTCCCAAATAAGATGAACTCAAAGAGGCTCACAGCAAGATACATCATAATTAAAATGCCAAAGGTTATTGACAAAGAGAGAATCTTAAAGTAGCAAGAGAAAAGCAGTTAGCTACCTACAAGGGGGCTCCCATGAGACTGTCAGCTGATTTCTCAACAGAAACTTTGCTGGCCAGAAGAGATGGACATATTCAAAGTGGTGAAAAGCCAGGACCCGCAACCAAGATTACTCTACCCAGCAAAGCTATCATACAGAATACAAGAACAGATAAAGAGCTTCCCAGACAAAAAAAAAAAAAAAAAAAAAAGTGAAAGGAGTTCATCGCCGCCAAGCCAGTATTACAGGAAATGTCAGAGGGACTTATTTAAGAAGAAGAATTAAAAAGAAAACAAGTTAAAAATATGAATAATAAAATGGCAATAACTACATATGTAGCAACAATTATTTTAAATGTAAGTGAATTAAATGCTCCAAACAAAAGATAGGGTGGGCAAATGGATAGGAAGACAAGACCCTCACATATGCTGCCTATAAAAGATTCACTTCAGGTTGAAAGACGCACACAGACTGAATGTAAAGAAATGAAAAAAGATGTTGCATGAAAACAGAATAAAAACAAATAAAAAAAACTGAAGTAGCAATATTTATACAAGAAAAAAATAGACTTTAAAACAAAGGCTATAACAAGAGACAAAGAAGGACTCAGTAATCTCACTTCTGGGTATTTATGTGAAGAAACCAAAGCACTACTTTGAAGGGACATGTGAATCCATATGTTCATTGCAGCATTATTTATAACCGAGATATGGCCTGAGTGTCCATCAATAGATGAATAGATAAAGAGGTAGTACATATGTGCAATGCAACGACAACATGGATAGACCTAGAGGGTATTGTGCTGAGTGGAGTACATCAAAGAAAGACCAATGCCATATGCAGAATCTAGAGATGAGGATAAACAAACAGCAGAAACAAGCTCATATTTACAGAGAACATTTTAATGGTTGTCAGATTGGAGGTTAAGGATGGATGAATGGGGGAGAGGATTAAGAGGTACAAACTGGTAGTCACAAAATAGTCATGAGGATGTA
>NW_011897593.1:0-344 GCF_000151845.1 Pteropus vampyrus | reverse complement strand
GCCCAAGAACCCCAAATGTTGGAGCTTCCTCTTGTTTGAATCTCCCTAGCCCAGAAGCCAGACAAGTGAGCAAAGCTTTATCCCCCAGCTTTCAAGCTGCCTCAGTTGCTGCTGAGTAGGGCAGAGACCTGCTGTCCCTACCAAGCCCTAGCCCAATTGCAGACTGGTGAGCAACACTGATGTCTCAGAAGTGATATCTATCATTTCTGCCATATCCTGTTACTTTAGACCACTGTTACAATCTAAACTTGGAAGTGATATTTAATTATTTCTGCCATATCCTGGACTTCAGACCACTCCAGTTCTGCTGAACCACACAGTCACACAGAATCAGCTGTGTGGGA
>NW_011897592.1:3023-5847 GCF_000151845.1 Pteropus vampyrus | reverse complement strand
CCAGTCTTGACAAGGAGGTTCCCACTCTTAAGATGTTCTCCCCATGCACATATCAAAACCTTACGGTGAGGGGTACGCTCAGGGACGAACCCATTGCCACCCCTGAAGACGAGATACTCCCAGGAAGTCCAAAGGAGGCTTGAGAGCTGAGTTGCTTTGTTTCTTGTTTATTTTGTGTGGTGTGAGGGACATATTTTACAAGGATAGGGTAGACTGGAAGAGATGCCGAAAAAGCTCACACTGCTGAGATTTTCCACTCTGTTTTATCAAGGCAACAGGGCCAGACTATGCAAGGCGAGTAGGGCACTCACCTCCGGCACAGAATGTCAAAGGTGCCAAAAAACTCAGTAATCCAGATAAATAATGTTTGAATATGATACTTTAAAAGTTAATGTCAATGCAAAAAAAAAAAAAAAATCATCGTGAACAAATATCAAAGTTTTAAATAGAGAGAGCAATAGTCTGGTAATGACCAGACAGCCAGATTCCTTTAAAAGAGTAGGTCTGATGTGCATAAAATAAACCATCATAACATCTTCCAATCCCACTTTAAATTTAGATCTAGGGAAATAACCAGAGGTCATTACTGCTGATGACTTAGCCACGTTCTCATCCTTGTCATATCCACATCTCCATTTGTTAAAATTCTGACCGTGCATATTCAAAAATGAGCAATAGAACTACAGAATCATGCTGGTGGGATATGACAATGAGAGGGTATCTGGATTCTATCTGCTAACTAAGCAGACTAAGCAGAAATTCTCGGGGATGACTCCGTGAAAGGTTGTGTCCTAGAAGAAGATATCGTCTAAAAATTTTTTTTTTTTTCTAGAATGATAATGATAATGATAATTACGAGCTGAGTACTGACAAAGTTTTGGCCTACATGATATTTTCCTCCAAAAAGAAAAGATGTCTGTATATGCTGCTGTGCGTTTATTTTCTGAAGCGTAGTTCTGATGATGCCACCCCTTGCTCAAAAACCTTGGCTCCTGAATGCCTGCAGATTTAAATTCAAACTCCAAAGCCAAGAAATCAAGAACTTTACTCTCCAATGCTTACGGGTCCGTTTTCTTTTCTTCTCCCCACCCCCGGCTTCCCAGCCTTCCTGCTCTCACCAAAACTGTTCCCCAGCTCAGAACAGAAACATCCTTCTCTCTTTTCCCGACCCATCTCTCCTTCTCTAAATCTTTTATTTTTTCCATCTCAATTCTACAACTGCCTTCTCCACAAAACTTTAGAGCTCTGTTGTGCACTAAATAAAGAGGCGAATTTAAATTAGTAAGAAATAGCTCCAAGTAGCTTTTGTATTTCAGTTTAACCCCAAATGAACCAAATATTTAATTTACCAAAAACACTTTATTGTCAGAGCATACTGATTCCTCCTTCTCTACCCGTAGGAGCAGTACCACTGCAGGGAGGAAAGAAAAGGAAAAAATGGAAAAAATAAAGCTCTTTTTTCCTCACTGACTCCTTCTAGAACAAAGTAGGCATTCAATAAAAGGATAAACAAATGCATCCAATTTCTAGTAAAGACAAAGTATAGAAAACAGGTCCATGTAATGGCCCCAGATAGAGAGACAAGATGGGTATTCTCTGGATCCTGAAGAATACACAGAAACACATACTACTCTTGGCCCAAGCAGGGAAGGAGAGAAAAATTGCATTTCACCTCAAGACATAACTGGACTGCCCGCTCTCCCCAGCCTGTGTCGCCTGCCCAGCATGATTTGCTTCCACAGCTAAGGGCCTGCTGCTCAAAGCCTAATTTTCCCAAGCAGAGCAATTCAAAACCTTCTTAGTCACACGGATAGAAGGTGAAGTATATTCCAAGCAAACCACTGGGCTGAGGTCGAGTTTATCAAACCAATTACACCAAGATGTTCTGGGAAGGGGGGAAAATGTAATCACATATGACAGGGATTATCAAAACTGCTTACACGGGAAATCAGGAAACTGATAACAGGCTGACAATGGCATATACCTGACTGAGGAGGTTCAGGCTCAGATTCCCCAGACTTGTAAAGCAGAAATAACAACATGGAACAAGCTGTGCGGCACTGCTGGGCACCTGGGAGCCTCTGGGGCTAAGGGTGGAGGGTGAGGAAGTACAGTCTGGGGGCGGGGTGGGTGCGGAGAGCCAAGGAGCCCTCTGAAAGGCCTGTCTCAAAGACCTTGTTTTGCAGAAGGCCATTTATTGTTACACCATTCAGAAACATCTTAATGGGTCCTGACCTTGGACACCACAGAAATACAGCACTAAGTCAGGGGAATCTTCAGGGAGCAGAAAGAGACAAATGGAAGTCAAAGTGGTACACTCTGGTGAGGACTGCAGACAACCCGAGGTCCGCCTGGCAGAAGGGTCAGGGAAAAGAGTGGCTCTGCAGTTTCTGGCGTAAGCCAACTTTCTGAGGGAGGAATGGCTTGGAAGGCTATATATGGCTTCTCAAAGTATGGAAATGCCACACACGCTGAGGAGGTCTGTCTCCTTTTTGGTAGACCCTGCCTCTTAGGTGTTTAGAGGGCCATCCAGGGTAGGCAAGGCATGCAGAGTGAGGTCATTTTGTATCCCAAATAAAATAGTAACAAATTAACTTTGGGGAACATAGAGCCACTGCAGGATCTGTGGGGCCCAGAGCAAAAGCAAAATGCAGGAGATAGCTAATGAATCACTGACAGACAGGACACCAAAATAGAGGCCCTAAATAAAGCAGCTGACCTGGAAAAGGAAATAAATACCTGCATTTTAAAGGAGGGGCCTCATATTCCTCTGTGCATCACTGGGTTTTGTTTTCTGTTCACAATGTGGCGCCTTGAAATACCC
>NW_011897592.1:0-348 GCF_000151845.1 Pteropus vampyrus | reverse complement strand
TTGAGCACCGACTATGTGCCAGCCTGGTCAAAAAACTTCTCTAATCTCAAAGAGCTTAAAACTCTAGATTCAGGTGAGTTTTAAGTGCTGTGATAACTGAAATATCGGTGCTCTAGAAGGCAAAAGAAAGACGTCTAACTCAGAGGGAGGGAGGTAAGGGAAAGCTTCCAAGAAGAAGCAAAGCCAAGCTGAGATCTGTCAGATGAAAGGGATTAGCAAATGAAGACTGTAAACTCCATGAGAGTAAGGGCTTCTCCACCTGTGCACTATGGTATCCCTAGAATTCAGAACAGTACCTGGTACTCCGGAGGTGCTCTATAAATGCTAACCAAATGAATGAATGAATGA
>NW_011897591.1:3200-3793 GCF_000151845.1 Pteropus vampyrus | reverse complement strand
AAACATCTCACATACACCTTGGTTCAGGACCAACTGTGTGGCCTCTAACCAAGGAGATAAATCAATCCCAACCTTAAACAAAGGCTGGAAATGAAATGGCCTTTTCTAGAAAGAGACGACCAATTCGCCCGACCGCTCATAAATTTTGCCTTCATTTGAAATTGGAAGAAATCTTTCAGATCCTTCTTCCTGATTAAGAATGTCATAAATCCCAGGGATCAGAGGGGTAACCGAACTCTCCCTGGCCTCTGAAGTCTAATGCTTTCCAGAACGGCATTGGCCCCGCTGTAGAAGTCCCCTAATGTTTTGTTCCAAGGCCTCAGGAAGTTATTGTAGAAAATCACAACTTGCTAACTCAGAAATGTTTCCAAATTATTTCTGAAAATGCATCCTTATCTTGAGATTCTACTTTCTATGTCTTCATTATCTGTAAGTAGGTATTTATAGAGACTCAAGACACTATATATTTGTTTTCTAATCACATGAGCAAAATGCTATTCCAGGAGTCTGTTAGCCATATCCAATGCTGAAGAACAAGTTCATGAATTAGCAGTTGTCCTAATCTTAGCATGAACTCCTTGAAGATCTCTGCA
>NW_011897591.1:0-1777 GCF_000151845.1 Pteropus vampyrus | reverse complement strand
CCCACAGGCTGGGCACCTTTTCACCCTTAGCAGTCAAGGCATTATGAAACACAACGTTTGCAAAAGACAGCTCTGCTAACGAGGGTGATGCGGGGCGAGGTGGGGAGTTGGGGGGGACACGCTCGCTCTCGGTCTTGCCTGAACATCTGCAGGCTCCTCAGCCTTTTTAAGACACACACTCTCCATGCGGACTTCTCTCTCCATAGATTTGTCCCTTTCTCATCTCCCAAAAGGTTTGCGATCACCTTTCTATGATCAGGTATCTGGTAAACACACCCCAGGAGAAATTGTTGCTGCTTCTCACGCCCAACTGCTGTCATGTTGGGCCACCTTTGGCCACCTTCAGGAATTCATATTTTGACCTGCACATCCCATCACCACAGCATCCACTCCAATTGAATTTGTATATTCCATCCTTTATCACAAAAGCCTTTACAAACAGGTAATTCCCATGAATGAGCAGCTCTTACACCTTGAGAATCTGATCAAAGCTATGCATCCTCTCTCCAGATAAATGCATATAAGCAAACACATGTGTTTTGCTTACACTGTCAGTGGGTCCACAGACCTCTAAAGCCCAGGTAAGAAACCATTGTTCTGATTTTGTTTTTAAATCTCTGCTTCTCCATTGCTTTGCACAGCACTTGATACACGAACGAAACAATCAATCCATCAGCATTTAAGGACGAAGTTTAATAATATCTCTTCCAGTTTTCTCTGATTGGGGCAGAATGGGGGACCCGTCATGCTAAAATGTACATTTTTATCACAGTGGTTAATCAAGAACAAGGAGGGGAGGGTCCCAGGAGTGCTCACAGTCAAATCCCTCAAGCCAGCAGTGAGAATCAGGGAGTCTGAGCATTCAGAAGAGCCTTTCTCTTTACAGCAACTCCCCAATCCCTGTCTCAGGCCTGATCACCACCTAAACTGGTGTCAAGGATGAGAGCTTAGCTGTTGGTTACATGATCGCACTTCCTCTGCTCCCTGCTTCCCATCCCACAGAAGATCTTGTTTGGATTCAGGCGATGGGCGGGTGGGGGTGGATATTAGAGCTGCCAGAAGAAAGACAAGACTGTCAATCACTCTCCGTTCTTTCCTGCTGCTGAGGGAAGCGGAGGGAGTCTCCGAGTCTAGTAAGTAAGTGAACCGTTCTGACAGGCTGGATTCAGGAATGTTGTCCCTGTGTGTCCAGGCCTGATCATTTCATTTAGCAATATCTTTTTTCTTCTTTATCCTCCATCTCCCTGTTCCCTAACCCTCCCCCAAAAAAGACTTTGAGGACTTGATTTCACTAGTTTTGTGTAAATCCTGGGGGCCAGGACGGACTGGGAACAAAATACCAAATCCTCCTGTGCCTGTGGATAATATGTCCAAGGGGAGAGAGAGGCTTGCCGAGGTCACAGAATTCTCAAATTCCAATGCTGAGGGCCAGGCTCTAACCCTAGACCAGCACCGGCCAAACTCCCTTCCAGGCTGAAGAGGATTCTGCAGAGGAATTGGAGACAAAGGCGGCACAAAGTGGGTACTTTGGCAAAGGCAGCGTTAATCCACCCACATTCTAACCAGTTAGCCCAGACGCCAAGATCTGAAAAAATCTATAGTCTAATAAAATTCTATTTCTAACCTACTTGGTTTAGAAAAATTGTTTCCTAATAGGTCATTATTTTTTCAATGACATCTTATCCAAGGGGAGAGAGAGGCTTGCCGAGGTCACAGAATTCTCAAATTCCAATGCTGAGGGCCAGGCTCTAACCCTAGACCAGCACCGGCCAAACTC
>NW_011897590.1:2772-4814 GCF_000151845.1 Pteropus vampyrus | reverse complement strand
AGGCAGGTCGGGACACCTGGTCTCTGAGACCAAGTCTGACAGTGGGCCCCAGAGTCTTCCCTCCTGGGTTCAGAGAGGGCCAGCTTTGGAGGAGCAGCTCATGAGTGTGGGACTTTTAAGAGGTTCTTCTCTCATCCTTGGAAGGCTCTAGCCTAATGAACTGTGCCATTTGGTGATCTCATTGAACCTCATGAATTTCTTTAAGATGGAATGAATGGCATGTGCTGGAATGGAACATATCCAGAGCAGTGTGGTTTATGCCAGCCACTAATGTCACCAGTTACATGATGTATGTCAGCATGACCCTTTCTCTATCACCACCACCCCCAACTGGAAAGGAACTGTGGTTTCCAATAGAAGCTGATGAATGAGAGATTAGTAATTATAACACATGGGCCAAAGAGGATGTTCAAGACAGTATCTACTGAAACAGACACCCCCCCTTTTTTTTTTTACCTCTTCCCACCAACATCTTGAGTCATTGCATCATGCCCTCCTTTTTCAAACAAATATTTTGTATTAGTTCCAGGTATACAGTACAATGGTTAGACATTTATATAATTTAGGAAACAATCCTCCTGATTACTGTAGCACCCACGACAGTATTGCAATAATATTGACTATATTCCCTATGCTGTACTCTATATCCCCGTGACTGTTTTGTACCTGCTGATGTGTACTTCTTCATCCCTTCACCCCGTTATTGCACCCCCTAACCCCTTCTCCTCTGGCATTCACCAGTTTGTTCTCTCTCCTGCTCTGCTTTAAAAGAGTGGGATCACCTTGGGTTCCGAGCTCAACCTACATCCATATTTCTCATCTTGTCTCTACTCAGAGTGGACTGTTAAGCAGATGGTGTTAAGAAAACTGGCTTACAATATAGGAAAAAATAAAACTAGAGAGTTTCATACAAATCCGAACCCTAGATGGCTTAAGGACTGAAGTGTGAAAGTTAAAAATATGAAGACAAGAGAAGAAAATATTGGATAATACTTTAGTAACTTCATGGTGGGAAATAGTTCTTAACAAAGATTCCAATAAAACACAAATAATAAAGCAAAACATTGATGAATACCATATAACATAAAGTATTTCTAAGTTAACAGAAACTATTACATTGGAACATACCAGAAGAGTCTGGTATCTAAAAGATAGAAGGACTTTTGAGAAAACAATAAGAAGAAAATGAGAAATCCGACATTAGACTTGGCAAAGTATTTGAGCAGGCAGTTCACAAAAGGAGGAACCCAAATGATTAATAAATATACAAAGCGACAAATCTTTGTATATTAATAAATATACAAAGATTGACAAAGATTAGGAAGTCAGTAATGTGAAATCTTGCAAGAGATGGAAAACAGGAACGCACGCGCTGCCAAGGCAGTAGCCAGATGTGGTCGTTGGGAGAGCCATCTGATAGTGCAGTTAAATTAAGTTTTCATATAGCCCGTGACCCATCCATCCTCCTCCTGGGTACATGCCCTGGAGGAATTTTTAGACAGGATCTCGAGGAAACATCTAGGAGGAATGCTTATCACAGGGCTGATTTTGGTACCAGGGAATTGAAGTCCCACTTAGAAAAATGCATACATAAAAATGTAGTGTGGATACACGCTATGGAGTACTTTGCAGCAGTTAGAAGGAATTCACTAGATCTACCCATAGCAAATGGGTAGATCTGAAGATAAATCTGAGAAAAAATGTAGCATGGCATATATGGCACAATATTGATGTAAATTAAACTACACATGCAAAACAAGAACACATCATTTTTTCAGGGACATATACAAATTCAAGGATACATATCAATCACAAATGGCAGTTTGCCTCTGGGCGAAGGGACGTAAGAGAGAGTAATGGAGATAAAAGGAAATTTGCTGAGGTATTACTTTTCTATTACTGAAACAAATGACCACAAACTTAGTGACTCTGGAACAGCACCATTAATTAGCTCACAGTTTTGTAGCTGAGAAAGCTGGCATGGCATGGCATGGCTGGGTTCTCTGCTGAGGGTAGTGCAGCCGAAGTTAAGATGTTGGGTT
>NW_011897590.1:0-2512 GCF_000151845.1 Pteropus vampyrus | reverse complement strand
GAGTAAATGTATCATAGAACATACCGCAAGGAACCTGATCTTGTCATGAATGAAATGAGCTGTATATAGTCTCCCTATACAGGAAGTCAGTTTAGGCTTATGAAGCCGAAGTCAGTGTTCCAAACACCACAAAAACACCATGTTCTTGTGAGCGACTTGACTTTGTCAAGCTGCCTCATCTGTTCCCAGCAGCCTGCCAAGGATAGCAGGTGCGTTCCCCCAAGATGGGGTTGATGTTGTTCACCACTGGCTTTGAAGAATTAGCTTTTCAGTTACATTTTCTAGTTCCTGCTAGCCTGGGGATGTTTTCCTGGACTTCTGGGTGCTCAGCCTTCTGCTGCCTCATCTTCTCCTACTGCTCTGCTTGGCCGGGCTTCAGGCATGCAGCCTCCTGACCATGTAGAGGAAAGATCCCGCCTGAGATGGCAAGGTTTCCCTCTGAGTTCACCGTCAAGAGTTGTCAAGAAAGTGTAAATCTGCCATCTCTTTTTCTGCAAAGTGATGCATTTTGCAGAAAAGAATTAGGTTAGATAATACGAGGAAAGGAAAACATTTTATGCAGCCAGAGTGACTTGAGAATCCCTCTGTCTCCATTTATTCTAGAAGGGAAAGCAGGGATTTAGTTAGGTTACGCTATTGTTATTAATTACTTTTGTGTCTTTCGAGAGTAATAGATGAGAATAAAAATGCACATGGGAATCAAAGAAAAAGCCATCTGGCTTTCAGACTTTGAATTTCATGTTTTCAATTAATTTCTACAGGTTTTAAGGAGCACCTACATAATTACGTATGATATGGTATTTTTTCCAAGCCCTCTCCATGGCTTCAATCGAAGCAGCTCTGTTTTTAGCTATTTTACATGTTTATATATCTGAGTGACTTTTCCTTGAAACCATGTGTTCTGAGAACCTGCTGTCAACATCTAGTTTTCATTTGTAATTGTCCTCTTCTGGGAGAGCAGATTGTTTTGCTCAGTACTCAGTTACAGAGTTACAGTGTGAAAACAGCCATAGACATTACGTAAATGAGTGGACATGACTGTGTTCCAGTAAAACTTTATTTATAAAAACAGGTGGGCCCATGGACTATATAGTTTGCCAACCCTTAAGTTATATCATTTAATCCTTGTAAAAACTCTTTAGATAGAAACTGTTATTATTATCCCCATTTGACAAATGAGGAAACTAAAATTCAGAAAAGTTATCTAATTTGTCTAATATCACACAACTAAGAAGTAGAAAAGCTGGGGATTGGCTTTTCCCATGTGTCTCCAGAACTCAGTCTTATTCCTTAAGCTATCAGCTCTCCTGACTACCGCTCAAGAAATAATTCAGTGAAAAAAACAGTTGGGTCTTATGTTCTGTTATTGTGAATTGACTAGAAAGTATAATCTTTATGAACTGTGAGCACAAAGATATAGCTATATCTTTTTATCCATTTCTTCAACATAAATAAGACTTACCCTCCTCCGCTCTTACCTCCTTATGAGGCCTAATCCTGCTTGATGGTGGTCAAGGATGGGGTCTCATCTGGGTTGATTCTGAAAGTGCCGCCCCAGGGCCACTTGCCAGCGTCAAGCAGCCCTCTTGATGGGCTGTGAAGGAGGCCAGGTCTTTATGAGGGGAATGATGCATACAGTTTCATAAACTTTAATTATTATAGATGACTGAGAGCTATTTAATGGCAACTAATTATGTGAGTTATTAAGGATTATTGAATTTTAGTATTCATAAACTACACTTAATGTATTACTGGAGCTTACTGTGGACTCTGACTTGATATTTTGCTAAGAAGCCCAGTTGCCCTGTAATGCCTGGCAATGTAGTTGAGGGCCCCCGCCATCCAGACACATGGATGGCTGCAGTTCTACAGTTTCTGGACGAAAGCTTCTTACTGGTTTACCATCAGGGCAGTACTTAGCTCTTTGTTTCTATTTGCTATTATTCTTGCTTTTAAATTTAATTTAGTTTGTTATTATGTAGTTAACCAAATAATGAGTAGTGATACTCATTTCATCAGGAATATTTTTGACATATGTTTGCAAACAATAAATTGCAAATCGAATTGCCTGTATGTATTGCTCAAACCTTTGTGTATCATCTCCTCCAAATTTGCTAGTACTGTTATCACTGTTTTTCCATTAAAAATTTTTTTTCAGGTGAGCTGTGAACCTTTTGTCCCCACTGAGTAGACTGCCATTAAAATGTTTCAGTTCCATGACTAAAAAAAGAAAATCTCTCCCCGCCCCCCACCCTGAGCACACTATTGTAGAGCTTATCAAGAGGCATAAATCGAATATAAACATTTAGAAGAGGAGAGGAGAAGTCAAAAAACCAATTTATTTCTTGATTTCCCTTGGAAATATCTCTCTTATCATCAAAAAATTATCTAGTAATATACAAGTGAAAATATCATGTATTTTCATCTTCCTTGTTCCTTAAAAGGGCTTTTTTTTTTTTTTTAACACTCCCCTAACTGTACTCAGACAGCAGTGAAATATGATGTCCAGCCC
>NW_011897589.1:1073-1799 GCF_000151845.1 Pteropus vampyrus | reverse complement strand
CACACACATATATAACATATGCATACAATGAAATATTTCTCAGACATAAAAAAGAATAAAATCTTGCTATTTGCAACAACATGGATGGACCTAGAGGATATTATGCTAAGTGAAATAAGTCAGAAGGAGAAAGACAAATACCATATAATTTAATTCATATGTGGAATGTAAAAAAATAGAAAAACAGAAACAGACACAGAGATACAAAGAATAAACTGATAATTGCCAGAGGGGAGGAGGATGGGAGGATGGGAGAAAAAGGAGACATGACATTTCGGTTAGGTGAAAAAGGTGAAAGAGAATAAGAAGTACAAAGTTCCAGTAATAAAATAAATAATCATGGGAATGCAAAGTACATCACGAGAAATATAGCTGATAATATGGCAATAACTTTGTATACTAACAGATGGTTGTTAGATGTACTGTGGTGACCACATTGTATAAGGTGTATAAATGTCAAATCTCTATGCTGGACACCTGAAACTAATTTGATATTGTATGTCAACTATACTTTCACAACAACAACAAAAATCTCAAATGCTAAACTTAAAAAAAAATGTTAGCTTATTTAAAAAATACCAATAATAGAAACTACCTTCATGAGGCCACAGAACTGGAGTAGACTATTTTAAAAATGTTAGAAAAAATTAGCTAAATATGTGGAACACAAAGCAGAATTAGGGGAAATGCCCTTGTTACACCCAAAGTCTTTTACTAAGTTAGAGA
>NW_011897589.1:0-333 GCF_000151845.1 Pteropus vampyrus | reverse complement strand
TACTAACAGATGGTTGTTAGATGTACTGTGGTGACCACATTGTATAAGGTGTATAAATGTCAAATCACTATGCTGGACACCTGAAACTAATTTGATATTGTATGTCAACTATACTTTCACAACAACAAAAAAAATCTCAAATGCTAAACTTAAAAAAAAATGTTAGCTTATTTAAAAAATACCAATAATAGAAATTACCTTCAGAACTGAGGCCACAGAACTGGAGTAGACTATTTTTAAAATGTTAGAAAAAATTAGCTAAATATGTGGAACACAAAGCAGAATTAGGGGAAATGCCCTTGTTACACCCAAAGTCTTTTACTAAGTTAGAGA
>NW_011897588.1:0-4767 GCF_000151845.1 Pteropus vampyrus | reverse complement strand
TAAGACTGTAAAGCTGTAAGTAGCAATGGAGGGGCTAAACTTGAGACCTCTTGGGTATCCTCCCAGTCCCCAGTACTTTGAGTCCACGTGACCATTCTCTAACTCCTTAATAGCTCATTAACTCAGATGACAGCGTTCCTGGCCTTAACTGTATAAACAATTGCTTACAGAAGAGATGTAAATGGGTTGGACCCAGGCTATCTTTTATGTATATCTGTGGGCTCTGAAAGAATCACTAAATGAGAATCCTGGGGGGTCTATCAGGCCCCCACAAAGCAGCCCAGAGACATTTTTATGAAAGGAATGAGGCCGAAATCATGTAATCACGATCAAGGATGTAGCCCCTCCATGAGTGTGACCATCCAGTTATCTAACCTATCTCCACTGGCCTCAAATGTCTATTTTTAAGAAATACACATAAGTGAATGAAAAAGCAAATTTAGAGGAATATAACACTTAACTCTCTCCCTAATTGACATATAAAAGCCACTTAATAATATTTTAACTTGATTACCATGCTATTTAAACCCAGCCTCACAAATAAAAGGCTTTGTTTTTATCAGAGCATGGGAAATCCAAAGGGATATAAATATCTTTTTTGTTGGAAAATCTCTCCAGTTTTTCATCCAGCTCCACAGAGTAGGAAATGATGTAACTTTCAAAGGCATGGAATAAAAACTGCTCGCCTCACAGTCCCGCTCACTCACAGAGCCCCTCAGAATGCTTGGCTTTGACCTTGCCCGTGTTTCCAGCAATGCCGGCTGTATCTGTGAGGGCCTTGGAACTCACTGGCAGTGCGGAGGGTGTGGGACCAGGACCAGAGGGTACAGGCTGCCACTGTGAGGAGGGCTTCACTGACCCGGCCGTGTCTGCTCTCTCCCAGGTGTTCTAGTGAATGGGGTTCAGAACAGGCCTCCTCAAGATGTGCTACATTAGCATGGAGATTATTTGAGCTGAAGGCAGTCAAGACCCTGCAGGCTCAAGAGAAATTTTACCTCTCCCTTAAAGAATTTAAATTAGAGGCCTTGCCTATAATAAGTTATATCCAGAAATAACTTTTTATGACCTATCTATAGGGCATAAAATTACAGAACATTCTAATTACTGACATCTGCTATCATTATCATCCAGTGAATGACCATCCTCACCTCTAAAGCCCCAAGGCATCTTCCCTTAGCTCAGAATGTCATATATTCCTCATTTACCCTTTTTGTCTCTGAATCTCTCATGTATGTGGAGTTCTCATATGTACATATGTAATTAAATTCAGTCATTTTTCTATTATTAATCTGTCTTATGACTATTTGATTATTAGACCAGCGAAAGAACCAAAAAGGGTAAAGTTTCTTACTCCCTCATGTTCATATGAATTTGAAATAAAATAATGGATTAACATAATTAAAAATGCACATTCATTCTAAATTATGAACATTTATTATTAGTTTTTATACCAAAAAAAACCCACAAATGTTTTTACATTTTAAAGCCACTATTATTTTATCTCAATGTGCTAATGCCTACTAAAATTTCCTATAAAACTCCTAAAATGTCATTAAATTTGGTTATTTTCTCTTGTTAATCTGTCTCATGTTGAAATATTTAATTATGAAACCAACCAGAAGACTCTAGAAAGGTTTAGTAAAATTTTTTTTCCCCATACTACATTAAGATAAACCTCTCAAATAGCAGGCAGTGATAACCAATGGGCCCTTATGTTTGTTTAGATTTTTACATCTTACAAAACATGTCCATTCATATTATTCAACTGATGAATACACAGTCCTGTGAGGTAAGCAGGAGAGGTATTTTTGGTAACTATATAATTTAGATATTTTTAAAAATGCTCAGTGATTTTCCCAAGGTCCCACAGCAAGAGTAAGGCAGAGCTCGTATAAAAATTCAGGCTCTGATAGTCCAATATGGTCCTGCTACAGGCTATTTTCCACAATTCTTTACAAGAGGAGGTTTAGACCATTCTCGAGAAATGGAGAGAATAAACTTTAAAATCACTCTCAAGAAAGGGGCAGATGAACTCAACTTCCTCTCTATTGTCTGAGAGAATTCATTAGCCATAACATAAGCTTTGATTCAAATAAAAACTAAGTGTTCTTCATGTGGTTAATGAAATAATAGCATCTCAAATGTCTTCACATACTAATCCTTGGAACCCATGAATGTTATCTGACATGACAAAAGAGACTTTGGAGATGTGATTAAAAATCTTGAGATAGGGAGAGTATCATGGATGATGATGGGTCCAGTGTAAGCACACGGGTACTTATAAGAAAGAGTCACAAAGTCAGAAAAGGTAGAGAAGGCGATGCGCCCATGGAAGCAGAGGCTGGAAAAATGTGAGAGAGAGACTGGATGATGCTACTCTGGTGGTTTTGAAGATAGAGGACAGAGTCCAGGAGCAAAGCAATTCAGGTAGCCTTGAGAAGCAGGAAAAGGCAAGAACATGGATTCTCCTAGAGCCTCAAGCATGAATGTCGACCTGCCATTGTCCAAACCAGTAAAATCTGTATCAAGCTTTCCCTCTCAATAGCCACAAAATGTGTTTCCATAGAACTGAACCCACAACTCACTATCCTGACCCACTGATATTTTAAAACTGCCAAAAGCAATCATTTTGGCTTACAGAAAAACATAACAGCTAATATTTATGGAATGTTTAGTATGTGCTATGTAACATTCTGCATTGTGTGTGTGTGTGTGTGTGTTCTCATTTAATCTTCACATAACCCAAATTATTTAACCATTCTGTGCCTCACTTCTTCCAACTAAAAAAATGAGTTTAACGAAAGCACATACTTCTTATATTCTGCCGTGGTAGCCAGTCTCCAAGATCACTTGTAATACTGTGATTTATAATACAAAATTTATATTTGGTCTTCAAACCTGTTTCTGGCATGTAGCTCTCAAAACTCTTGGAACTTACTAAGTAGAACAGTAAAGGCATCTTTTGTTATAATATTTGGGTTTTGTCCTCAGTTCCTGAAATAGCTTCAGAGTAATAAAAGCGACAGGTGTCTTTCGTTATTCATAACAATCCCTTTTCAACTACACCTGAGTTTGACAATGCTGTGACTTTTGAAAAGCCCATGAGAATGGAAGCTGGTTGTCAACCTTGATTAGAGGGCTGGAACTTTCAGGCTCCTCCCTCTAGGGAGGGGAGAGGGGCTGGAGCTTGAACAAATCACCAATGACCATGATTTAATCAACCATGACTATGTAATGACGCTTCCATAAAATTACAGAAGGATAGGGTTCAGAGAGCTTCCCGGTTGGTGGATTTGTGGAGGGGCTGAGAAAGTAGTGCCAGGAGAAGGCCCGGAAGCTCTCTGTACCTCTTTCCCACACCTTGCTCTATGCATCTCTTCTATTTCTGAGTTATATCGTTTTATAATAAACCAGTGATCTGGTAAGTAAACCATTTTCCTGAGTTCCATGATCCACTCTAGAAAATTAATGAAACTTGAAAAGGGGTAGTAGGGAACCTCCAATTTATAGCCAGTCAGTCAGAAGCACAGGTATCAGGCAGGTGAGTGAGTCACCTTGAAAGCTGTTCTTCTAGTCTTGCTCAGGCTTCAGATGACCGTAGCTCCAACATCTTGACTATAAAATCTGAGAGACCCTGAAACAAGAACCACCCAGCTAAGCTGTTGCCAAATTTCTGACCCTCAGAAACTGGGCAAGACAATCAATATTTGTTGCTTTAAGCTCCTAAGTTTTAGAGTTATTTGTTACATAGCAATCAATAACAAATACAACTGTGATGAGAATAAAATTAGCTAATATTTTAACTAGTGCTTAATATAGTGCTTGGCACACAGTAGATATTATTTAAGTGTTTAAAAAGTTATTTCCTTCATTAAAAGTATAGATACTAAGAGTTGGATCCTGATAGGTGATAGGATTAGAGAGATGACAAGCACATGATCCCTGCCTTCAACTAGCTCATATTGAGAGGAAGAGAGGACAGATACATAATTCCTATGTTTTGCACAGCACAGCTACAAATGCATGGGGAAACAGTCACATGTGTGGAAGGTTTAATAAGTCATTAATATTTATACAGTTCAGTAAATGCATATCAACATAAAATGTTTCAACAATTAAAATGTGCCAATTGGTTTAATTTTTCTGTAATTGTTTTTCTCTCCCTTCCACTTACTTGTTCACTTAAAATATACTCCAAATAAATTAAGAAAGGTGATATCTCCATGTAATAACTTGTAGTTGGTGTTTTCTTGAAGCTTTGGATATTAAAATTGCTATTATTAATTTACACTATTAATTTTTGCATTCTTTATCTTTAGAGCATGAGCCTTTAAGAAAACATCCTAATTCACTAATATGGTAAAATAAGAAATATTTTTAAAGGAAGTTAAATTTGTTTTTTTATTTTCGCCTTATGAGCCACTCAAAAGCAAATCTACCACACCAGCCTTTATCAGAGTAATGTTGGAAAATAGAGACCGTCTACGTTTCCAAGAAACATGAATCAGAATTACTCCAATAAGTTGGAATAAGACAGAAACACTGTATCCATATATATCTTCTCTTTTTGTGTCAGGATACCCAGCACTTTAGAACTCTGATCAGTGTACTACTGGTTCCATGGGGTATACTTTCTAGTCTCTGCCACTGAGGTTCTCATTACTTTTTTACAAATTCTCTAGTTATTAGAGCTAAAAACCAAAATATCCTTTTAGCTGCTAGAGAGTATATATTGAACATTTATTTTAGCATGTAGACATGCTCTAA
>NW_011897587.1:3375-5192 GCF_000151845.1 Pteropus vampyrus | reverse complement strand
CTGCGCCCGCGCCCGCGCCCCCTGCCTCCCAGCTCACGGCTGCGCTGACCTGACCTGAGGCTCTGCGCACCCCGGCCACACCCCGCACGGTGGGGTCCCTTCGCTGGTCTTTGACCAGCTCGCCATGCACCGACTTCCCTTGCCCAGGCGCCCTCCGGATGTGTGGGGACACTTTGCACACACCCCCACCCCGTCTCCCCCAGACCCAACACCTCACGCTGAACGCCTGCTCCTTGTGTGGCCTCGCGGTCCAGTCCCACGCCGTCAGTTCCCACCCAGTGACAGCTGTGCCCGCTGCGTGATTTTCCTCCAGTGTCTGGACACCGGGCGGGCACTTCCCTCAGCCTGTCGCACACACGGGACCTCCAGGCCCTGCGTGACAGATGACAGCACTGTCCTCGGATCACACCATCTGCCCTTCCCCTGCCCCATCTGCGCCCTGGGCCAGCGTGGGCTGAGGAGGTGGGCGCAGAGGAGGCGCCTAGGGATGTCCCCTCCCCCACTCCCACCTGCTGTGCGCGGCAAGGACCCGAGGGGCAGCCAGCTACCACCTCTGCTCTGAGGACCGCTCCAGGCTGCAGAGGCCGGGGCCCAGGTCAGAGGGCACCGACGGCCTTTCTGGCCTGTAGCAGAGCTGGGAGCTGCTTGGCCGGGCTCCTGGGGACGGGCACGCGCGCCCGGCCCGCAGCCCAGCCCGCACCACTGCAGCCTCGCCCTCCGGGCCGTTCAGGCTGCTGCCCTTGGCATGGCCTGTCCGCGCCTAGTCCTCCTGTGTTTTTTAAAGGCCTGAAAATGCCCGGCATTGGTTAAGTGTTTTTTATTCACTTACCAGAAAGAAAAAGGGGCTCTGTCCTGAGTCCCCAAAGGAAAGTTTCAAAAGCCGCTTCCGACTCCTAAGCAGGGCGCCGCTGCCGGGCAGCTCGGCCTGTGGAGGCCAATGTGCGCCGCCCCCCACCCAGCACTCGCCCCCTGTGGGGAAGGGGGCGGGCAGGACGCCTCCGCCTGCTCACAGGGACTGAGGCTGGTGCTGCCTCCCCTCCCGCTCCCCCTCGGGAGGTGAGGCGTCTGGCTTGAGCCCGTGGGCGCACACTCACCCGGCACAGCCTCGTCCCTGCCTCACAGCTGCAGGTTACACGGCCGTATCCGCTTTGTCTTTTTGCCCTAGACATTCTCCCCGTCTTGCTGCCCACACGGGCACCGCCGGCCGCCCAGCAGCTCTGGCCCTGTCGCTGTCCCTTGGCCCTGTCCCCTGCACCTCGTCTTCCTGCTCCCACCCTGTCCTCCTCGTGCCCCAGCCCCATGTGCCTCTCCTCCCCCTCACCGCCCTGCTCCCCACTCCCCTGCCGTCCCTGTCCCCTGGTGGTCCCACCCGCACCGTGACTACCCCACTCTGATGGGGTACAGCCCCGACGCCCTGCCCTCTGCTGGTCCACCTCCGGAAGCCCCTCCTCCTCCCTGTGCCCGCGGGTTGCGGTGGGGACGGGGGGAGCCCTGCAGGAGCCGTGGGCCCTGGGACCCGGCGGAGCTCCTGTCCTCGCACTCTGCAGGTGCCGTCCGTGTCCAGTTCCGTCTTGCATTCGGGGCGAGGGTCCTGAGATCGCAGGCCCGTGCGGTCCCCCCAGTCCTCGGGGACTTGGGCAGCTGCTGCCCTGCTCTCGGAGTTCAGCGTGTTCTAGCCTCGCACGCTCAACCCGGGGACACTGGCTCCGCTCCCACGAGCTCCTCTCTCAGGCCGTCCTCGTCCCGGCGCTCCGTGTCTCCCTGGGGGTTCCTGTCGGTGGGCGTCGGGGCTCCGGCCTCTGCCAGCTGTGCTCCGT
>NW_011897587.1:0-450 GCF_000151845.1 Pteropus vampyrus | reverse complement strand
CAAGCAGTGCCCGGCGTTCAGAGGGAGGGCTGGCAGGAAGGGAATGGAGCCTCCGGTGCGTGTGCTCTCAGTGCATCAGAGGCCCGGGCCGTCTCCGCGCGCCCCGTCTCCACGCGCCCTGTCTCTCCGCGCGCCCCATCTCCACGCGCCCGCCTGCCCGCTTCTCTGTTGCTCTTCCCACCCTCTAGGGTACAGCCACGTCCAGCTTTGTGGCAGCAAACAGCCCTCAGGAGACCTGTGCCCGTACACACTTGTGCCGATGTCTTCCCCGGGGGGAGCTGCGGCCCTCTCCTGCCAGCGCCTCCGTGACAGTGTGACCCACCGTTGTTCTGTGTCCTGCCCACAGAACCTTCACCAGCCGCCTTCTGGCTCCCAGGAGGCGCCCGGAGTGGCAGCCAGGAGCGCTGCCCGGTATCGGGTCCTCGTTCAGACCCGGAAAGCAGCCGGCAG
>NW_011897586.1:3465-5247 GCF_000151845.1 Pteropus vampyrus | reverse complement strand
GCGTGTGCGCGTGTGTGCATGCGTGTGAACCCTGTTTCTCGCTTTGGCTCTAAGTTCTGTGCTGTGTCGTGTTCATCTGCATTAAGTCTGTTTGCTGGGATCCTTACAGATGGCAGAAAAGGGCATTATTGAAATTTTGTTCCTAATAGTCTGGACACCTTCCAGCTCATGGAATTGCAGGACCAAATTCTCTCATCTGATGAAGTCTGAAGATAATTTAGCCGACTGATAGTTGGGGTAGAAAGATCTTCTCTAGACCAGGGAGGCCCAAACGGTACAGGCTTTGAGGACTCTCACCTTCTGCCATTTCCAGAACTGACCGCGACTTAATTCCGCTGATATATTTCCTGACGCGGACTTGAATGATCGACAGCAGAAATCTTATTTGAAAACGTGTTCCCTCACCTCTACGATGCTTATTATAAACTCAGATCTGTGTGACCACTGGATTTCTTTTTTTCTTTTAGTGTCTTTATGAGTAAACAACTTGCAAACTTCAGAGACAGAAGTGAACATGAAACATTTTTATTAACGGTTCTGTTTTCACATTCTGTTGGTGCTTCCATTAACTGACGTGAAGCCATATGACGCATTTAATAAATAATAATTGCCGGTTAGAATGACCTGTATACTATTGTGGGCACTTCACGACTCGCTCTGTTTTGGAATTCAAGACAGGGGAGTAACAGGGAAACGGGCGGATACTGATTGGGTTGATTACTGGACAAACTACTCGATGTTTGTACCAAATTGAGATATGTCCATCCTAGCACCTCGAGGACACAGAAGGACCCACCCACCCCCAGCCTGGACGTGATCTCTTCTTTCCACTCATGGGCCAATGCCTCCTGGTGCATCTACCTCTCAGCCACCTAGTAACCCCAGCCTCACACATGATGGGCGCTTACTAGGCACGTGTGTAGAGGTGAATGGAAAACCCAAACCATTCCCAACCTTGTGCCTGGTAGGCTATGATAATAAAAAAAAGGTCACTTCAAGTGCGGCATGATATAAATTTGCATCCTGACAGTATTCTGTTTATTTAATCGTTTAACCAGTCGGTTATCTAGTTAGTTTTGTGGGTCCTCAAAATCTACGAATAAAGAAAAGTCTCTTACTAGAGGAAGAAGACCATTTTTTTTTTTCAAGTCATGAAAGTCTTAATGTTATTTTAGATTATCCAGATAGTGCTGTATTTGCTACATTCAAAAGGAATTCTCAAGCAAGACAAGGAATCTCTCTACTCAAAACATGTTGTCAAGACTCAGTCCCATTACAGAATGTGTCCCACCCCAAAATACGACTGACAGGTTTTTTTAGGCAAATCTTTCATCTCTGCACCAAAGCTCATCACTTTTCATTATCTAGTATTTTAAGAGCAATTATATTTTAATATGATCCTAAAATTATTCTCAAAGCTAAAATAAATGTTGGCTGCTTTAACCATTTAATTCCTTTAAACCGTTATTCAACTGATAGCTGCGAAGCCACAAACGGAAACTGAATCAAAACGAACGAAAAAGAGTTATTTTCAAAAACTCTTCTTCTCTTTAGTTCCAGTTGACCATATTAATTAAAATTATGAGCTAGAGATAGAAACACAATAAAACGATTCACCGAAGCTTTGTCTGTCATATAACTTCAACTCCCGTTTTTATTTTTTAAGCAATTAATTCTACGACTAATGCTCTGTGACGGATGCCATTCAAACTGCAGAGGCTTACTGGGCAGTTAAAAGGATAAAATCAAGTAGTCATGTACTAATCCCTTTACAAGGAAACA
>NW_011897586.1:0-2245 GCF_000151845.1 Pteropus vampyrus | reverse complement strand
TGGCTGAAGGATGCAACGGGCTCTTACAGTGCGGGACACTCAGAAATCCCAAGGAAGCAGCTTTCTCAAAACCAAAGGCCATAAGAGGAGAGGGGACAAGAGGAGAGAGGCAGCCTGCCGGGCACGGCTGTGAGCGGCTCTGGAGGGGCGGGCATCCCCCAGGAGACGGAGCTGGGAAGTGCCGTGCAATCGACCTGACTTTCCAGGAAGGACAGGCAGGTGGGGGCTTCGGCTCGTTCAAAGGACTCAAGGCTCGGCAGAGTAAAATCAAGAAATGACCGTAAAGAAATCAAAAGTGTAGCTTCGGAGTAAAGGCAGGTCAGTCATCTGCGGAGCCTAAAGCTTGTACAAGTAATTGCGGGGGAGAGGGGAAGGGTCTCTAAGAAACAGAAGGTAGTTCTCGCGGAGGCAGGGCCTGCAGACCCTCCCCACCCCCCGAGGCTGCGTTTACGAATGTCGAGGCACCAGTGGAGTGACTGATGGCCGCAGGTGTTTCCCAGGATCGGCATTTCTTGATCATGCCGTTTTAAGGATGGGTTTGCACTTGATGGGGTACCTGGTCCAATCTTCTAAAATTAGAGGAAAAGGAGCCAAGTACAGAGAGGTCAGATCCGACTGTTTACCACGTCTTCAGTCTCGGGATCTACTGGGGCCATCTGGGAGCTCTGTCTCAGCCTTACGCTGGCCCTGAACGAGGCCTTGCTGCGGTCTGCCTCGTTCACACCCCTCAGCGACTCATCCAGGCAGTTTATTACAGACGGCGCATACGGGGGGCAGTCGTAAGCACATAGATGAAGTCTTTCTTCTAGGAAGATAAAGATCCACGTTTTCTGTTTGTAAACTCTGTGAGGGCTGAAGTAGTCTTAAATAAGCCTTATTTTATAAGAGAAAAATATCGCCCCCCAAAATGCCAAAATCATAGTACCAACGATGGCTTTGCTAACTAATATGACACGTGGAGACTGTTTTTTTATCTGCTTATCTCTGGCCCTGCTCGTTTTAAAGACCTGTTTCTGTGCGTGGTCATCCTGTGGGATCACGGACATCTTCACACAGTGGGCTCAGTTCTCCACACTTTTCACGATGCCTTCGAATATATTAGACCACTGGACTTGCGCACTATTTTTAAAATAAATTCGAAGATGAAAAGATGCAAAAACCCTTGATAAAGTTAATATTTTAAGAGAAATATTCATTAAATATTTTCCTCTCCCAGCTATTACATGGGCATGCAGAACTGAATTCAAACTCTCGGGCCCTGAGTTTTTAATACTCTGAGGAGGCTGGATTCACCCAGGAGTGATTCCAGCTTGCCTTGAGCAGTTGTTATTATCATCTTTCTTGGAAAACGAAACTTTTATAAGATGAAATATCTCAGGTAAACTTTTGGACAGGGGATACACGGGGAGCTATTTTCTAAACATTCGGAAAGAAATATAAAGAAACAGTCTGGAGGTTTCTCAAAAAATTTAAAATGGATCTACCTTTTAACCCAGCAATTGCACTTCTGGGTATTTATCTGGAGAAAACCAAAACAATAATTCGTAACGATCTATGCACCCCTATGTTCCTGGCAGCACACTTGACAATAGCCAGGATATGGAAGCACCCCAAATGCCCGTCAACAGATGACTGGATAAAGAAGTCAAGGTTCATATATACAATGGAATATTACTCAGCCATTAAAAAAATGACATTTTACTATTTGCAATGACATGGATGGAGCTAGAGGTTATTATGCTGAGTGAAACGAGTCAGACAGAGAAAGATAAATACTATATGATTTCACTTACATGCGGAATCTAAGGAACAAAAAGAACAAACTAATCAAAAACAGACTCCCAGCTATAGAGGACAATCTGGTGACAGCCAGAGGGCAGGGAAGTTGGGGGACGGGGAGAATGGGGTGCAGGGTAAAGAAGTATACATTCGTAGTGGGAGATGGTCGCGGGGTGGGGAGCACGGCACAGGGAACCAGCCGGCAGTAACGCGATGGCTGGGTGGAGCCAGGGGGGACAAGGAGCAATCACGGGGGTTGTTTCATAAACTACATAAATGTCTAACCAATGTACTGTACACTTGAAACTAATAAAATAAAATAAAATAAAATAAAAAACACATGGAAATAAGCCAGTCGTGAGGTTGAAATCGGAGATAAATATTGTGCCTTGGGGTCCCCAGCTCCCATTCACAACTGCCTTAGAAGTGGCCATTCGCTCCTCCCAGTGCCAGTCCCGCGTGCCCC
>NW_011897585.1:4502-4911 GCF_000151845.1 Pteropus vampyrus | reverse complement strand
GGGGAGTAAGGTGACCCCGTTGCTCTGCACACACGGGAGCCCTCAGGCTTGTCTGGGACCTGCGGTCTGGGGCGGATGGCTCGTCCCAAAGCCGGAGCTGGTCTGGTTACTCATTCGTCCACTGTACCCCCGCTGCCCAGCAGGTGCTGGGGGTCCGGACTGGAGCCCTGAGCTCCCTGGCACTCACTGTGGCCGGTACCGATCTTCCCGTCTGGTCTCCGGAGAAGGGTAGTTAAGCCGCAGCCAGGCCAGCTGAGCCCGCGTCTCTCCCTCTGCTCGCCCCTGCGGGCGCCTGGCTGCCCACTGCTGGGCCACGCCTTCCTGTCCCCTTCGCTGGACCTCGGGCTCCTCTCCCTCCTCTGGGCAGGGTCTCACCTCAGGAGCCTCCTCCCCGGTTCCGTCCCAGGCC
>NW_011897585.1:0-1497 GCF_000151845.1 Pteropus vampyrus | reverse complement strand
CTGGAGCAGGGGTATGACGGAGCCAGGCCACCAGGAGCCACTGGCAGCAGGAGGTGGCTCTGGTGGGTGTGTTGAAAGGCTGGTCTGCAGCCCGCCTGGAGATGGCCGAAGGGCTGGCGCCTCCTCTGGACGGCCAGTGGAAGCGGGTGCTGTCTTTGTTGGTCCAACATCTAAGACCAGAGCACCTGCCATTTTCCTGGAGGGGCCCAGAGGGCTGGTGCCCCCTGACCAGAGGGCACTATTGCCTTGGCTACTCTGGGGCTTGGCGGGCCAGCTCTCTGTCCACTCCAGCCCCAGGTCCTTGGGTTTCGAGGATGGCCACTGGGGGGCACTGCGAGCCAGGACACCTGGCAGGGATCCACCCAGAGGCCCATCTGGCCAGCCCTGCCCAGGAGGGAGCCGGGGTGGGAGTCTCCGCTCGAGGACCCTCGCAGTCCTGCCCAGAGGGGCTTTGGGGCCAGGACTCTGCCTGGACAGCGGGGACCTCCTCGATGCCTGTGATGGCGGCCCCGCCCCGTGCAGTCACGCACAGGTGCACCGCAAGCACGCTTTTACCCAGGTGCGTGCACAGACGTGCTCGCCCGCCACACACGCACACGCCCAGGTGGGTGACGGCGTCCCAAATACCCGCCCAAGAAGGTGGGACTGTGAATGGTCCTTTAGTCTCCTCTGGGCAGCCCAGCGGGGGTCCCGGTGCAGCCCCTCCTGCTTGACCGGGGAGCTGCCCCCTTGTCAGGCCCACCGCCCACTCCTGCGGCCCGGCTGGGTCCTCTGAGTCTCTGGGTGCCCTGCCCCCAGGCCCGGCCAGCAGTGCCCTCCGCAGGGCGGGGCCCAGCACCTCCTCGAAGCCCATCCTTGAGGGGCGTTCTCTGCGCCGCACCTGCCCCCGGCCCCAGCCTCCGCCCCAGTGTGGACGCCATAGGTGTTAGGCTTTGCTTTTGCACGTTGGTTTCTCTCCTGGACTAGGAGCCGCGAGGGCCCCTCCCACGACACAGCTGGGTGGCGGAGGGCGGTGGTCAGGGTCGCGGTCCCATAGCAGTGGCCCAGCGGCCGCCGGCCCCTCCCGGTCCCTCCTCCTCTGCGGTCCCCCGCCTCCATGCTTTCAGCCACCCTCTCACGAAGCCCCTCCTCTTTTTTTAAATGGCACAACCAAGTCCCAGAGCAGGGAGCGACTCGCCCAGGGTCGCCCAGCAAGCCGGGTGGCGTCTTCCTTCACATCCGACTGAATGCAGGGGTGCAGGGGGCTGCTCCCCTTGGTCACGGCAGAGAGCCGCACTGCTGGCGTGGTGGGGACAGCTGGCCCCGGGTCCCTCCACTGCAGACTCTAGATCCCTCCTGTTCCATCTGGTTCTGAGAATATTAAAACGAACCAGCCCACCGCCAGCTCCCACCTCTTCCTCTCTCTCCAAACCAGTATCCCCTCAGGCCTGGGTGAGCTGTCCACCTGCCACACCTGCCTGCACAGCTGAGCTCCCCAGGGACCGCCCCTCTGCTCCC
>NW_011897584.1:2499-4372 GCF_000151845.1 Pteropus vampyrus | reverse complement strand
TGCACGTCCAGGTCCCTTCCCATTCTCACGGGGAAAGAGTGCTGGCCAACAATGCCGGGGACGGTCGGAACCAGAGCTGGCCGACTGCATTCTGGAAAATTCCATGGTGTGTGTTTTTTCCCTTGTAATCTGACTCTGGGAAGAGACCCGCTCATTGGAGCTGCCAGCAGAGAGGGCTTGGCAGGGATCCTGCTGGGTGTGGTCCTCGTCAGGTGGCACTGTCTCAGGCAGGGCACTGAGGATGCTCAGGAGGGGGTGGTCAGGCCCACCGCCTGGCCTGCCCTCCCCCCGGGGGGCCGGGCCTCACGTGCTTCTCCCAGTGGGCCCAGCCCTGCCGTCCGTGTGAGTGGGGAGGCCGTGGGGAGCCGTAGTGCTCAGACAGGTTACACGATTAGGTGGCCCCTCCAAGGTCACAGACCCAGAAACGATGGAGCCGAGATAGGGATGGGGGCCCTGGTTCCCAAGGCTCTGCTGCTGCCTGGCTGCCAAACAAATCGTCATCCTTTTGCTTACTTCATTTTTAGTGACGGGAGAAGCAGTGTTCACGAACTCGAAGTGCTGGGGGACCTCGAGGTCAGCCCGGTGGAGGCTCGGAGGAGCAGGGACCCGAACAAAAGCAGTGCTAGGACGTGAGGGAGGCTTGGATCTGGTGACCCACCCTGGCTCATCGAACCCCATGACTTCTGTACCTTCGGGTGCCCCCTGACTGCTCACACTGGAGGGAGGAGCAGTAGAAGTAGCAGTGAGAGTGGGGAACGTAGCAGGAACCGCGGAGGCGGCGGCCGTCAGGTTCTGCGTGGAGCGTCGTCGTCTGGGTTTTGGGGTGCCTGCTGCAGAGGGCTTGGTGGTTTCTTTGCCTTCTTCCTTCCTTCTGGTGGTTTTCTTTCTTTGTGAGTGGGGCGATCTGTGGCCAGGTCCCAGTGAGGCAGCTGTCTGAGCCCTTTTTCTTCATTACTGATTGTAATCCTGAAACAGGCAGGGGGCACACAGAGCGGGAGAGACGCGTCAGAGCCGCAGTGGCCCGAGACGCTTGGACGGAAAGTGGTTGCGGGCTCAAGCAGAGAGGTGGCGGGGGCGGGGCAGGGCGCAGGGAGCCCCCAAGGGCTGACTGGACACTGTTACGTGAGACTCCGAGAAACTGCGGTCATGAGGCTGGGGCAGCGGGGTAGGAGCAGGAGAGGGTCCGGCCGGACGGGCCAGGCCGGGCCAGGCAGCTCCGCGGCGACAAGCAGGCTCGGCTGAGTGAAGCGGCTCAGGCCTGCTTCTTGCTCTCACCCCTGGTCTGCGTGTGCACTGAGGCTGGGCACGGGGGGGGGGGGGGGCGCTCTGTGCGTCTCAGCCACTCGGGGTCCCAGGCCGAGGGCGCAGTCCTCATTTTAAACATTCCTGGTTCTGCGTGGAGGTCGGCGGAGGGGGCGCTGGGGGTCTTGTGTTCACAGGTAGATGCTCTGGCTCAGAAGTTACATGGGTCGCTTTTTCCCACGCCAGAACTGGTCAGTGGTCCCACAGGACCACAGAGGGCCAGGACGTGCTGTGGGAGGGTGTGGCCACAGGGAGCCGCTGCAGGATTGAAGATGCCACTGCCCGCTTTGTGTGTCAGACTTTCTGGCTGGTTGCATGAGGTCAGGTCACTGGGCTGGGGACAGGAAGTGGCCACCCACCTTAGGATAACAGTATTCTCCTTCTCAAGGACACTTTGGCACCATTTGCAGGGAGGGTCGGTGCTTAGGAGCCGTCAATCTTGGGGTCTCCTAGGCCTCCAGACTGCTGTGGGTACAGGGTGGCAGGCTCCTCGGCCCGCTGTCAGCTCTGCTGTGTCACAGGGCTGCCGTCCGTGGACCGGTGAAGCCGCCTGAGTCTTCGCTCCCATGCC
>NW_011897584.1:0-654 GCF_000151845.1 Pteropus vampyrus | reverse complement strand
GTCTCGCCTTGCCCGCCCTCACCTGGTGGGAACACAAGCACCCAGTGTCCCCTTTATAAGGGCACTGGTCTTGTCATGGGGCCCCACCCTTATGACCTCGCCTAACCCTAATCACCTGTCACAGGTCCCTTCTCCAAGGACCATCACACCGGGGGTCGGGGCTCCGTGCGGATTTCGAGGGGACACGTTTCCGCCCTGGCACACCACTTCCGCTCACATTCTGAGCAGGTCTGACACCCTCAGATGCACACTGTGCCCTCGGGGGTCCCCGGACCGGGAGCCGTGACCTCAGGGGTGCTCTAAAATGGCTGCAGGTGTCCGCCGGTTCGGGAAACCCCTTCAGGCCCCACTTCCTGCCGTACCGCCTCCCCCCGCCCCGCTTGTCCTGTTGCCCAGTTTGTTTCCAGCCGACTCCCCCCCGAAGCCTCTTCTCTCCCAGAGTCTCCGAAGCCGCTTGGCAGGGCGGTTGCCTGGCTGTGGCCTGGGTTTCTCCCCAAGGGGAGGGTCTGTGTGCCCTGAACGCGGCCTCACCCTCTGCACCCGGGGCCACCTCCTCCCAGCCCTGTGGCCGTGTTGCCTCCCATACACTGTGCCCCTGCTGGGCTGGGCTGGCGCCTCGACCGTCCGTGGCTCCCAGGGGAGGACGCTGCCCTC
>NW_011897583.1:1966-3553 GCF_000151845.1 Pteropus vampyrus | reverse complement strand
AAAACGCTCCCTCTTGGCAGTGAATAGTCACTCTGATCCATCGCTGGTGGGAGGGTTAATTGGTGCACCCTTTAGGAGAGTAATTCAGAAAACTGTTTCAGAAGTCTCTTTTAAATGACCATGCCTTTATTATTCTAAATAATCTTGCTTCTGGAAATCTAGTCCAAGAAAGAGATCCTAAATTTGGAAAGGGAAGAAAAAAAAAAAAGCTTTATGTGTAGATGTTCACCACATGCACTAGTAATGTTAAGGACAACCAAATGTTTGATTATAAGAGAAAATATATTTAAAATTTTTTCACGTGGTAGAAATATTACATAACCATTACAAAGGGCGTTTTCTTAGAATACGTAAGAGCTCAGGGAAACACTGCTAAAATAATGTGGAGAAAGGATTTTAAGAGTTATGAACAACATGATACCTATGCAAAACAAAACGTCATTGCCATCCAGTGACAGGCTGGAAAGAGGAATGCCATGTGCTGCATCACTGCATTTGGGGATGTTTACTGGTTTATACAGGAAGCACTGGGACCTTGTGAAAGGTTGACGTGCTATTGAAACCCAAAGTGGCCCTTGCATTAAGAGGGTTTCAAAAGCCTGTTTCACTGGTGCAGCTTGTTGGGCCCCCTCTCCCACCATCACCCCAGAGAAAGCAGGCTCCGGTCACCCACGACACGGAAAGAGACATAGACCCATAGTCAGAGAGAAACAGAACTATAGCTGAACTTCGAGGGAGCTCTGAGAAGCAGCTCGTTAAAGACACAGGGAAGAAAGCAACGTCGGAAATGGAAATCGGAAAGCAAAGACTGGCCTGTTTTTTTAAAGCCGTACATCTTTCACAAGGACAACTTGAGTTTAGAGTTTAGAGATGAGTCGATGCATCTGCCCACCGGCCGCACTCCTGCCCTTCACCTCCCTACCCTAAGGGTCCCACGGGTCCTTTAGTGACTAAGCCTGTCGGGGTGGCTCCCTGGGAATATCCAGAACAGTCAGATCATTACAGCAGGTGAAATGGCAGCCCTGCCATGTCCTGACCAGAGGGTAGGAGCAGGTGCTCTTGTCGTTCATGGAAGCTGAGCGGCCTCAGGTTGATGAGGGACAGGGGAGTGTGACCAATTTAATTCTTAGCAGCAAGCGCATTTCTTCCATTCATCCTCCAGTGACGACGATCTGCGAAAGCAGTGTCATTATCGTCCTATTCATCTTCCCAGGTTATTAAGTGTTTCTAGTATAAGCTAAGTTAGCAAAGATCTCTCCCTCAGCATCTGGGCTTTTTAGTATGTGAGACCCTGTTGGGAGAAATTTTATTGTATTCTTCCTGCCAAAAAGTAACAATTAGAACAATGATAATGCTCAAAATTACCATGTATTGAGCCCTTACTATGTGCCAGTCACCGTTATAAACATCTTACGTGTATTAAAACATTGAATCTTAACTATCCTATGATATAAGTATTGTCATCCCACTTTCCAGATGAAGACAGTGAGACACAGAGACAAGTAAGGTTGCCTATGGTTACACAGTAAATGAAGGCATCCATTTTTACCAATAAATAATTCTGTCCGAGCACATGACCCAGACTTC
>NW_011897583.1:0-546 GCF_000151845.1 Pteropus vampyrus | reverse complement strand
TAAACTAAAAAAAATAATAATAATAATAGCTAAAATGAGTCGAGTTCTCAACAGTTGACAGGTATTAGCTACTTCCACCCTCACAACAGTCTATGAGGGACGTAGTATTACTAACCTTACTTTAATTTTTCTTTTTTAGGTGAGGCAACCGTTGGTTGACCTCGCAGATTGCAAGGACCTTGTCAGTTTACAATCCCTTATTTTTTATTTTTTAAATTTTTTACACCTACAGCACCTGGTCTTCCTAGCTGTTATCCCTGCTTTAGAGATGAGAAAATCAAGGCACGTAGAGATAAAGTACTTGACCCAAAGTCACACAGCCAGTAAGCGGCAGATGTAGGATTCGAACCCAGCCTGGCTGGCTCCAAAGGGTATGCCCATAACCACGGCACCACGTAGCACCTCGGTTGATGCTTCCCTCCTGGGCACTATAAGTGCCTTAAGGGCAGATGCACCATCCTGTTCACTTGTCTTAGTCTGTTCGGGCTGCTCTAACAGAATACAAGAGACTGGGTAGCTCATAAACAACAGAAATGTAATTCTCAG
>NW_011897582.1:3633-5393 GCF_000151845.1 Pteropus vampyrus | reverse complement strand
GTGTATATATACATATATATGTGTGTGTATGTATGTATATATATATATCTCCAAAAAAAATGTAATTCAAACTAAATTATAAAAAAATTAGGAATATTTCCAGGAATCAAAAGTATAGATAGAGTTGGAAGCCTCAGCAGCAAACCAAGGAGCTCATGTTGTCACTGGTCTGAGAAAGTAAGCAAGGGTAGGAGTTTTAATGCCTGTTAGAGAAAAACAGATGTGGCTTCCTCAGGTAGATAGGAATAAGGATGAAAACTTCCACAAACTATCAATTTCCCTGAATTAATTGGAATGTCCAAATTAAAAATTCACTGTGAAATTTCTCATGAATCGATTAAAACATAAACCCTCAGATTCAAAAGTTACAAGTTTCAATTTTATATTTTTCTCAAAAATAAAAAAACATAAGAAAAGAAACAAAAAATCTAAAGCAAAAAATCAAAAATAATATTTGACAAGCTTGGACGGTGAGTACATACGTAAGTGGTCAGTTTTGTTATTTATTATAAGTTTTTGTAAACTTGCAAAGAAGAAAACACTGCCCCTAGCTTTTTTCCTCACTAAGCAAAAATATGAAATTCTTCAGCATCAATTGTAGCTGTTGTTTACAGAGCCCAATTACTCTGAGAAGTCAAAAGTATTTGCTGCAATGAATCCCTAAGGAAAAAAAAAAAAAACAACTTTGGCACAATAACGAAATTCAACATCCTCTCACCAAACATGTTTCTTTTCCTTTAGGTCATCACCTTCTGTGAGTCTGAGATTTCCTTTATGTGAAATGATAACAATCTCATAGGGTTGTTGTTACGGAGCTGCAGAGATTCAATTTGAAAAATGTAGTGGTGAACGCTAATGGCCTGTTCTAAAGTCATATTACTCAGGGGGTAAGCCACATATCCCATGCCAGCCAGCCCGGGTTCTACTGTCATTTGTGCCACTTAAGAGCTCTGAGATTTTAGGCAATTTATTAGATTACTTAATTTTGCAAAATATTCCTTTGCTGTCATGTTCGAATGTTTTGGTGTTTTTCTGACTAGTTAATATCTCTGCAATTACAACTTACCGTAGAAATAGAGACAATAAATTAGATACTTTGGACTAACTGGGAACAATACTTTGTAATGTAAGACTCTTTTGCAGCCCTACTATCAAAGAGGAAGAATTTGCTAAGTAAGGTAATTTGCCATGCTTGTTACGTAATAATTCCTGTGCTCGAATTTTCCTCACCCTAAAAAGCAGTGTATTTTGGCAAAGTTGGCACAATTAACCTAAAACCTTCATATTGTTTCAAGTCACCTTTTGTTTTGAGACACCGCAGCTGTCATTAACCAGTTGACTGCCATTGCCTCATTGATTAAAAAAAAAAAAAAACTTTCAATCTATATTTTAGTAGAATAAATCTTTCATGTGTGTGGTTTATTAAACATTTGTGGGTCTCTCCAACAGTAACATAGTGGAAAAAATATTTTATTGAAGGTCAGAAGAACTGGTTTTGGGGTTCTGACTCACCACTTAGTAACAGAGAACTTAGTTAAGTAATGTTACTTCTAAAACTATAAACTGTTTTCTGTTTTGGGAGGGGTTTTAGGTGTAATCCCAAGTACGTCCTCACTCCCCCACCTCCTTTCCCCCACAAAAAAGAAAAAAACTCAATGTAACAATTGTTCTTGCACAGATAATTTGGGAAATGCTGAGTTAAGCAAGGTTTAACAGGGGTGTTGTTTTAAGATTCTAGAGCTTACGAAATTATCATGCAC
>NW_011897582.1:0-2553 GCF_000151845.1 Pteropus vampyrus | reverse complement strand
TGTGCTTTATTAAATATGTTCTTTAAAATCATAGGAGAAAGATTTATCTGGGGAAAAAGTGGATGAATAAATTCATTTTTTGTGTTTGTTCATCTTTTTATTCATTTATCCAACTTTCCACCTATTCTTTCATTCAAAAAATATTTATCCTTTATACCAGGTTCTAAAAATAAATTAATAAATTTAATAAATATTAAAATTGCATAATGAAAACTAATTATGGAAAGGAAGAGTAAATGACTACAACTATAACGAATGAAAAAAAGGAAACATTTAGGGAACATTTTAGATCTTGCTCCCTGGCATATGCCATCTGTTTGGCTCAAATAAACTCTTATCACTCAATTAACTATTTCCCAAATTCATGAGTTTTTAAGTCTCTACTTTCAAAATAAGTTTAAAGTTTAAACTTTAAGTTTAAACTTAAGTTTAAACTGCACCATCCTGCTCTGTCCTGCCCAGAAGTGAATCCCTTTGTTCAGGGTACCCACGCTGTATATGCTACCTGCCCATTGGCTTAAAGTTTAAGCCCTTTCTCTACTAAAAAAATAAGTTTAAAGTTTAAGCCCTTGTTCTTGTGTCAGGTACACTGTGAACTTAAACCTAAAGCTCATGACTACTCTAACAAGAGGTGTCCTTATCCTCACATATTTTGGTTTCCCAAAGATTACAGTTGAAGAAGGTGAGGCGTGGGGGGCTTTAAACTCTGCCTAACATGTTTTACATGTGAATCCAGTTTTCCCGTAGCCCACACTGCAGCCTCTGACCATCGTCCACACCACTATATGTTAATACGCTTTATCAACATTTCATTTGATACTGTGCTTTTATACTTGTTGGTGATCTCCTGGGTCTCCTTTAAGATGCAATTGAATTTAAAGGTAAAAATTCTTGTTTCGTTTTTAACTCTCCTAGTGTAAAGTCATGGCAGGCAACCTTCCTCTTTTTGTTGCCAAACTTGTAGGAGTTACGGCTTAGCCCGGAGGTTTTAGGAACAGATCATCCCTCTTTTCTTTTTTTCCTCATATAAATCTCCACATTTAGAGCAGTTGTATAATTCTTGAAACCAAAGCCACTTTACTGAAGATGGTGAGGATAAATGAGGATACACAATACATACGATTGGCTGGTGCAGGCGCATAGATTATAAAGCAATTTGGAACTCACCCATCACAGAAGAACAGATTTTTTGCCTCATCATTTGAACCCTTCTTTCTACCCACGTGGTATCACCCTATTTCCAACTCAGGTGCCTTTTATAGGTCTCCCTTAGAAATTTGTATTATTTTCCTGCTTCTAATCTTCCACTATTGCTGGATCAGGTTCAACCTGACCATTTGCGTAATTTTGTCTTTTTAACTTTAGCTTCTCCAATCTTTTTTGGCTCTTTATCTTCCTGCCTTTTCTAGTTTTTCACTTCCAGAAACTCATATGCCTTTTCCAACTTCAGACTCCACAAAATACTTCCTGCTGACCTATTCCTGGATGTTATGTTTCCTTTATCTCTTGTTAAATTACCCAAATATGTATTTTTTTTCTGATCTCATAATTATGGTCACTCTTCTTAATATATATGTAGAAGATATTACTATTTTCTAAAAATATCATAGAATAATTTCTGACAACTTATTGAAGTACAACTTGTTAAATATATATTTAAACTTGCTGCCTAAATTTTTGCAGGACTACATAGCTTCAGCTCAGTTTCTTTCCATAACTTACAATCGTTTAAAGTAGTATTTACTTCCACTTACTCATAGAATAATTGTCAATGGAGCTAGAATTTCTGAAGTCCCTATGAATGTATAATCGTCCATATTTACCCTATGCAAGAAACATGCAAGAAAATAGAAATTGTATTCGACCTACCAATATCCACAAATATCCATGAGAATGATAAACATGTAACTACTGCAGGTTTGGTTCCAGACCATGACAATAAAATAAATATTGCAATTAAGCAAGTAATACAAATATTTTGGTTTCCCGAACGCATATTAAAGTTATGTTTATACTATACTATAGTCTATTATAAAGTGTGCAATAGCATTGTCTGAAAAACAGTGTATATACCTTAATTCAAAGATAATTTATTGCTAAAAATTGCTAACCATTATCTGAGCCTACAGCAAGTCGTAATCTTTTTGCTGATGAAGGGTCTCACCTGGATATTGATGGCTTCTGACTGATCAGGGTGGTGGTGGCTGAAGGTTAAGGTAGCTGTGGCAATCTCCTAAAATAAGACAAAAATTAAGTATAATTGACTTTTCCTTTCTCTATTTCTCTGTAGCATATGATGCTGTCTGATAGTATTTTACTCACAGTAGAACTTTCAAAATTGAAGTCAATCCTTTCAAGCTCATCGACTGCTTTATCAACTAAGTTGGTGTAATAGTCTAAATTCTTTGTTGCAATTTCAAAAGTGCAACTCTTCCTTTCACTTCAATTCTTAGAGGCCATGGCAGGGTTATTAATTGGCCTAATTTTAATATTGTTGTATCTTGGGGAATAGGAGGCCCAAGGAGAAGAAGAGAGACTAGTGAATGGCTGGTA
>NW_011897581.1:3651-6133 GCF_000151845.1 Pteropus vampyrus | reverse complement strand
GGGCTGGCGGGAGACCTCGCCGTGCTGTCTGGGGGTTCCGGGAGGACCCGCAGAGGCCACCGCCCTGCCCCGGGCGTCACGTGGCAGTCCTCGGCTTTGCCGTTCTCCCGATGGCCAGGACAGCCCAGGCATCTGTTTTCGTGTGAAGTCTCCGGGTTACAGACCACTGAAACCCCGTGCGGGCCAAACAAAACAGTGTCCCCGGGCCACGATTGGCCCCTTCCGCACCCCGCGCGGTCTGGGCCCACCCTCTGGCCGTAAGGGGGCCCGACCCCGGTCAGGTCTGGCCGTGCCCTTGGGAGGGGCGCATTCTGGAGGGGCTCTTCTGTGTCCCCCGTTGCCCGGCGTTGGGGTTGCATGTGCCTCTGTCTGGCCAGTCCCTTGACAGTCGGGTGGAGGATGGGCGTGTGCCCAGGACCCACCGCAGGCTGAGTGGTGAAGCGCTCCCCGGGGGGTTCGTTGCTAAGTGGGCTCTGGAAACAAACAGGGGGCACAGGCTTTCCCACACTGAACTCCAAGTTGGCATTGGGAGACTGTGTCCGCCTGGACATTGCTGAGCCTCCCACTTCCCCATGAGCACCTGCTGGACCAGAGCCTGGGGCAGGTGGGGCTTCCTCCCTGTCCAGCCCGTGTGTACACGGCACAGGCGTTTGCCTCATTTCATTCAGCGGTGCTTTGTTTGGGGTCCTCTGCGTGTAGCTGGGGTTCCTGCTTTCCCACGGCCGTGCGTCCACGGCGAGAGAGGCCACACATTCATCAGCCAGACCCTAGACGGTAGGGTGGCCTCGCTCGTCCCGTCTTCGTGAGAGCAGTCTTGGGTATGTGGGGGGTGGCCTTGATCTCCCTTATGGGAATTACTGGTGTGTCATGCTCCGCCTGCTCCCCGGTACCCTGGTTCACATCAGCTTTATCCTCACTTTTCCGGACCCCGCCCACAGAGCTGGGGCAGCACGGCGGGTGGCCTGCTCCCAGAGTGATGTCGCGTCCCCCCGTGCTTGCTACGGCCGTGACCGAGGCAGAGTTGGGTCTTTGCTGGGAAATGTTCGTTCCACTTTGACGGATGGGAGGCTGCACCCCCAGCTCCCATGGGCTCTTGGGGACCCCAAGTCCCCAGCTTCAGCCTGTACATGACTTCGGCGGCAGCTCCGTCCTGGGCTGGAGATCACGTCACTCCCGAGCACAGCCCCGCCTCGGGCTCGTTTGTGCACGTTTGCTATCACTGCTCTGTGTTGGAAGCAGAGGGGTTATTGCAGCATGAACTTGGTGCCGTCGTGACCTGGGGACTGCATCCCCCTGCCCCCCAACTGCTCTACCCTCAAAGACAAACAAGCGGCAGCCTTTTATCCTGTCTGGGAGAGTCGCAAACCGCCCCAGCAGCCCCTCGGTGCGTCCCTGTGACGCCTTTTAAATGCCCGTTTCCAGCACCGGGCGGAGCCCGCCTGGGTCCTGGCCACACCTGGCTCAGGGTCAGGGACGAGGTGGGGGTGCCACGTTCCCGCCACCTTTAAGACCCGCGTGGCCTCCCCGGTGGCTCTGCCAGCAGCCTCCGTGCTGGGGTCCCGTTCTCCCGATGGCCAGGAGGCTCTTCTTGCTTCCCCAACGGGTGTCTTTCCGTCCCGTAGACAGAGAGCAGCCATGCCACGCAGCCCCACGTCCAGCGAGGACGAGATGGCCCAGAGCTTCTCCGACTACTCCGTGGGCTCGGAGTCGGACAGCTCCAGGGAGGAGACCATCTACGACACCATCCGGGCCACGGCGGCGAAGCCCAGCAGCGCCCCGACGGAGGAGAGCCAAGGCCACATGCTGGTCATCCGCATCATCATCCAGGACCTGCAGCAGACGGTGAGCCCCCGCCCAGCTCGGCCGCGAGCGTGTGTGCGTGAGCCGGAGGGCGCCTCGGTCGCCTCGGCCCCGGCCTGCCCTCCCCCCGGCTCCCTGCCCCGCGCCCTCCTGCTGGCTGCCAGCAGCCTCACTGCGTGCTGCTGCTGCCTCGGCCACACTGTTCAGTGAGCACCTACTGCGTGCCCGGGCGGAGGCCAGGCCCTCAGGGGAAACGCTTTGAGTGCGTTAGTGAGCCGGGCTCCGGCGCCCGCGGGCCCTGCCTCCGCCCTGCTCTGTGCCCAGTTGCAGGCGGAGCCCCCGGTCCCCTGCTGTGCCCACCTCCAGGCGTGCGAGCTGTCCGGGGTGCCCTTCCCTGCACCGCCCCTGGCCGTCCCCGGGTGTCCCTCCAGGCCTGGGTCAATTCCGCGTCCTGTGTCGCCCCTGCCACACATGGGCCTGTTGCCGGTGGGTCCTTGCTGCTGGGTCCGCCTGTCTCGGCAGGGCTGGGGTCATCGGCTCTGCTGCCTGTGTGGTGCTGTGCAGTGGGCGCCCTGGATAGGCCACCGAACACAAGCGAGCGAGCGTCCCCAGGTCACACCACCCCGCCCTCCTTCCCAGGGCACCTCACGACGCTCCTCCCTGAGGCCGCGTCCGCGTGCGC
>NW_011897581.1:0-2415 GCF_000151845.1 Pteropus vampyrus | reverse complement strand
GCCCACATTCTCCCTGAGTGGGTGGCAGAGTCTGGAGCGCGCCCGGAGGCTGGGATGGGTCCAGTGACCCTGGGAGAGGCTCTCTGAAGGTTAGCAGGTCGCAGGCTGACGGCCAGGTCGAGCGGGGGCCCCTAGCGGTGGGAACTCTCTTGCCTCTGGTCCGAGTGACCTGGGGTCTGGAAGGGCAGCCCCTTCTCCCGCCCGCCTGTGGGCGGAGACCTGGGGCCACCTCCTCCTGTGCTTTCTGGTGGTCCCTGTTTCTTACGTCTCTGACCATCTTGGGCGCTGGTGAGGACCCTCCCCACTTCAGAGTCGGGTGAAAGGGAGCAGAGGTGGGGCCGGGTCCGTGAAGTGGTGTACATGGGTGGTGTAGACGGGATGGGTGGGCGAGTGGGGGTATAGACGGCCCCCATCGCGCTCCGGATGGTGGGCCCGGCACCCCAAGCCCACTCTTGTACAGCAGCAAAGTCTCCTGGCCGAGGCCAGGATGGGAAGGGGCTCGGATCAGGGCTGTGACCGCGAGTCCTGCTGTGCCACCTGCTGGCCTTTTGGCGCTGGCGATGGGACTTGGCTCCCCCGCTTTGGGCGCAGCCGGGGCCTCGTCTCCTAGTGCCGTGGGGGTCTGGTGAGTTGGCTCAGCGCCCCCGAGAGACCATGACGAAGCACTGGAGAGGTGGACTCTGTGTTGTTTGGTTTTTATTATTCTTTCCCCTCTTCTTTCTTCCTGTGATGAGGGACTTATCTCTCCCTGTGTCATTTGGGGTAAATTAAGCTAATTTCTGTAATATACAGACCTCCAAACCTCAGGCACTTAACACAGAGATGTTTTACTTCTCTCCCTCTCTCTTTCTCTCTCTCTCTCTCTCTCTCTCTCTCATCTGGGTCCCCTGGGGATTGGCAGGGATGGCGAGCAGAGGTTCTGCTCCAGGTAGACATTCAGGGACCCAGGCTGCTTCCATCCAGTAGCCGAGTCATTCCCTGGCGCCCTCCACGGGGTCCTCCCTATCTGCCCAGAGGGTAAGAGCAGAAGAGAGGACTGTGGACCGTCTCGCTGCCCCTGCGTCCCCGGCCGCCCCCAGGGGCTGCACCCGACTGCAGAGGACGCACGCAGCAGCACGGTCACCAACAAAAAGCACAGGAAGGGACGGGAGGGACACTCACTAGGTTACAGCAAAGACACTTGTCCGTAGTCTGAGCTGAAACAGGAAGGGCCGAACGTCCTCTCGTCCGGCCTGAGCCGGGCATGCCGGCGACGTGACCGTCCTGCGGCTCCGTGTCCGTAGGTGACGCCGCTCCTGTCTTCACGGCTCTGGGTCATGAGTGCTGCGAGGATCGATCTGGGATTATTAATAAGTTTTGGCGAGCGAGCAAGTTCCCAAATATGGAATCCAAGAATAACAAGAATCGACTGTGTGCTCAGAAGTGTGGACTTGTTCCTTTGCCTGGCTCGTTCTTTCCCTCTGGGTGGCGTTTTCGAGTCACAGTTCCTGCCCCCACGTCACCCCCCATCCACGGGGATGTTGCTTCGGGGGCGTCTTGTCGGTGACCTGGTTTATTGTTTTATCTTTTACTGGATCCTAAAGAATCGGCAGGGTCACTGCACCAGGAAGCGTTTGGCGCTGGCTGTTCTATTTTTCCTGGGGGACCTTCTGATCCGTAGATTTTGTTTGTCTTTCGTTTCAAGGGTGTTTCCTTATATTTGGTTCCTTTTTCTGTGTGGTCAGCTGGATTCTCTGCTTAAGGGACGGTCGCGCTGTCACACCGGGCTTTCCTCTTCCACGTCTGTTATCTGTTGTCTGATGGCTCTAATGAGCTGGCAATTTCCTGTTTGTTCCCTGCGGTTTGCTTCAGCTTCTCTAGATTGCATTTTCAGTTAGATCCGTTCTGTCCTGTTTCTGGTGATTTCTCTAGGCCCAGAGTTACAGTGCTTCCCAAAAGGAAGGTCCTCCCGGGCCGTGGTCTCTAGTCTGAGGAACATAAATCTCTCTGGAACCTTCCGAAGACCGCCTCTTTTCATTTTGTTCAAGACAAGCTAAGGCCCTGGAGGCCGAGACCAGAAATCCCATGGGCATGAGCAACAAAGTGCCCATTGTCCCCACGAAGGCCCTTGCCAGGTTGAGTCCTGTAGCCGGACTTGGCATCCTGCCTAGAGGAAGTAGGAAGCAGCTGAGCGAGCCCCTCGCCCCAGAGCCGCCTGCCCGCCTGCCCGCAGGGAGACAGTGCCCCCTGAAGCCCATGTGGCTGTCCCCCTCCTGCCCCAGGTGTGGTCCTCATCTCAGGTGTGGTCCTCACCGCAGGTGTGCTCTCTCACCTGGCTGAGTGACTTCTTTTCTGCCTCGCACCTGCGGCGGGACAGACGCAGGGCGGTGGTGTCCTGGCAGGCAGACTTGCAGGGCCCCACAGGGAGTGGCAGGG
>NW_011897580.1:3540-3968 GCF_000151845.1 Pteropus vampyrus | reverse complement strand
TCCATCCATCCATCCATCCATCCATCCATCCATCCATCCCTCCATCCCTCCACCCACTCACCCACCCAATCTCCGAATCACTCACTCACCCACCCATCCTGCCCCACGCCACCTAGCACCCACTTTGACCTGTGTCGACACTGTCCCCGGGTCATGTGAGCTCGCATTTCGGTGAGGAAATGACTCTCAGCCGGGGCATCGGTGGACTTCCATCTTTTCCCACCTGTCACCTGGTGCAGGGCTGGGCTCCCACAGGTGCCAAGAAGCCCCTGCCTTGCCGGTCAGGGCTGGGAGGGATCGTGCACACGGACACCTTCACCGCGATAGAGAGGCCAACGAGCCGGGCTGCCCACTTCGGACGTCCCCCCATCTCCCAGGCTCTCGGGGCTGGGCAGATGCTGCTGCCCGGCTGTGGTGCCCACAGAGCC
>NW_011897580.1:0-992 GCF_000151845.1 Pteropus vampyrus | reverse complement strand
AAAGCCTTGATTGAAAGAACAGACAGAACGAACTCTGGCTCCATAGAAAGCAGCTCTTGTTTTCAGAGAATCAGGCTCCAAGAGAACAGCTCGCGAGGACCTCGGGGTGGCCCGGCGTGAACCCACGGCGGGCAGGAAGCTTTTCCCACCGAGCCTCCAGGAGCCCCCGAATCCCAGGACCGAGCGAAGGAGGACACGGTGGCTAAGGGCTCGAGACTTCCCCGGGGCTACAGAGGCTTCTAGTCTGGCTCCTGCCACGCGGAGATGACGGGGCCTCCAGCGCTCCAGCCGGTATCAGTGGGAACGCAACCCGCGCGCCCAGCCAGGCAGCCACACGCGGTCCGATTTAATCCCCACGGCGCGCCCGGGAGGGGGAGCTGCTGGGGGTCCCCTCTTCACAGATGATGAAACGGCCCCAAGGGCCCGAGGAAGGTGGATTCCGGCCTCACGGAGAGGCAGGCCCGGGGAGGCAGGCTTCGTCCGCTCGGTCCTGAGCCCAGGGACTGTGGCTGGTGCGGCTACGCGGCCTCCCGCAGTGGCCGAACTTCCCCAGTGACTCCCTCGGCTTAGGCCCAGCCCGCGCTTGGAACGGGGTGTGAGGGACATTGACAGTCAGGGTCGATTCAGAAGCAGAAACTCGACACGTGGGCAGCTGAGCCCACCACGCACTAGTGTGTGAGTTTGTTCAGGCGGCCATCACAAAGTCCCTCAGACAGGTGGCTTGAACCACAGACACTCACTGTCCCTGGTCCCAGAGGCTGGAGCCCGAGGTGTGGGCGGGCGGCTCCCCCAGAGGCCTCTCTCCTGGGTGCGTGGACGCCGTCTCCTCCCTGTGTCCCCACGTGGTCGTCCCTGTGTGTGTCTGTGTCCTGATCTCTGCTTATGAGGACACAGTCCCAGGGGACTCGGGCCCACCCCAGTGACCCCGTTTGACCTTAACCGCCTCTTTAAAGCTCATACCTCCACATACAGTCGCATTCGAGGTGCCAGGA
>NW_011897579.1:4692-7242 GCF_000151845.1 Pteropus vampyrus | reverse complement strand
AAATGTGGGGTTTGAGAACTAACCAGATCGAATGGCCAGGGGTGTTCAACGGTTTCTAAATACACGCTACCTGAAGGAAATGGATTTCACCATAAAACAGGTATACATGTTTATAAACCTATATCTCTGGAATTTGGCCATCAGGAATATGTACCGCAGCCTTCGATCCAGGAAAATAGTTCATACATTAAAGTTTGTGCACGTCTCTGAGTGTCACTGTTCCTCAGCTCAATTGTGCTTACTCTTTAATTTATAGGTTTTAAAAATTTTCTCGTGTATTTGCTTTTGGCTTGTATGAAAGGATTGAAGAAGGAACATTATTTGAAATGTATTATACTATCTATTGTCAGAATGCCGTCGAAGATGTTAGCTATTTTCTTACGTCATCCATTTTCTGACCACCATGAAAAAAACTCTCTGAGGTCTTCCTGCCAAGAGTGGTCAGTAATTTTTCTGATTTGTTTTTATTTATTTTCTGAGCATTGTGGACCTATAACTAATTGATCCTTTTTTCATTTTTGCTAGGACTTCCAGGAAGCTGAGAGCTAGATTTGCTACCTAGTGCTAACGATTCTAGGGGGCAACAGGGTCTGCGGGTTTTGTGTTATTACTGTGGGCTTTGCTAGTTACCTATTCTTATTTTCCTGCTGTTTAAACTCCCTAAAAATTTCATTACCTTTTTAATTTTTAATTAAAAGAAAAGCTGTCTCAGATCCTCTGTGAAAAGGGATATGTAGCCACACGTTCATCCATCCATACATGAATTCATTCAGAGATTCATGCTTGTGACATGCGTGCTTATACGGTTTCCCAAACCACAGCAAATTAGAGGCCGGAAATTAGAAGGAGAGGGATGATTGCCGCAGAAATAAGGACAGCAAGAATGTCAACTGATAGGACAACCGATAAGCTCCACTGAAGACATCAGAAAACTATTGTGAGAGGCGGGCGTGGGGATTCGAGGAGCACAGGTGCCCCAGAGCGTGGGATGTATACTGGAAAACCCGGCACATCTGTAACCAGGGCAGGTGACACACTGCGCCCCTGCACACGCTGTCGTAGTGTCCTCGACGGTGCGAAAACCTTCCATTCTATTCTGCATGCTTCGTCTAACGAGCAGTGTTCTGCTTGCCATGGGGTGGAGAGGGGACCTCAAAAAGCTGGGTCTCTTTAAAGACTAAACTTCCATTACTGAGAAAATTAACTTAGCAGGAAAACCCTTGCTTCTCCCTGACACTGAATGAAGGCGTCCTCGTCAAAGCCCCACGTGCGGAACGTCTGTGGCCACGACCGGGTTTGACATTAGTACTTAGCTTCAGAAGCGACCCCAGCGATAAGTATATTCAAGACGGTGGTCCACTCTGTCGCGTCACCTGAACTGACCTGCCCGCAACGACAGCTCAGGCTCATGGAGCGTGAGAATGTGAGGATGATCCACCATCCAGGAAGGGCAGGCTTAGTTATCAAGGGCTGCGTGGCAGTTCAGTTCAGGCGTAAGTTGACTAACTCTCTTTGACTCGATAAAGGCAAGCTGCCTCTTCTTTTCATAAGGTGCTAGAAGGTCCCTGGGCCGTGGGGGAGGGGAGTGTGTTGCCGCGAGAGACAAAGATGCTCGATTCTCACCTGTGAATGAACAAATGCAGTAGAGGTATTACCCGAACTAGCGTAGCTTAGTGCATAACAGGGCGGACTTGGGGCCAGGTTTCTTGGGTTTAAATCTTGGCTCCACTTCTTACTAGCTGTGTGGTCTTAGACAAGTTACTTAACTTCTCTGTGTCTTAGTTTCGCCAGCTTCTGAATGGGGATAGTAATACCCCATATCCCAAAGGGGTGTCATGAGAATGACTGTAGGTGCTTACACAGTGCCTAACTATGTTAAATATACTATATAGTATAGAAATGGGAAATATTAAATATCGCCATTAATTAGTTAATTATTGAATAATATTAAATATTACCATCGAAGTCGGAAGAAGGGAGAAATCTATATGACTTCTAAGGTCATCTAAATGATCCCTTTCTCTTCATATGATATTAAATTTCCACGTTACATTCGCAAATATATTTGTGAATATCCTCGTGCTATTCTAGTCGCGTCGTCTGAAAATCCCCAAAAGGCGGTAGAGTGTGGAGAAATAGATTTGTGTTTGGCAGTAAAAGTCGGGATCTATGAAGAATAATTCCATAGACCAAACCATAGATCTCAATTTTTAAAAATGTTGTGGCTTTAATTTCATTTTAAAAGTAACATAACCACATTACAAAAATTTGTCTATTCTTTATTTAGTTCAACCACATGAGCAAAACCACCGCGATGGGGTAAACTACATAGTGTGTTTCCATTTGGTCTTCTTCCTGTGTATGGGCACGTATGGGTGTGTGTGTATGTTTTAGCCACAGGGATTCTCAAATTATTTTTTTCTGCCATACTTATTGTGTGTTTACTTAAACACACTCAAAATATTCCTATAAGCATGTCCTAGCATCTCGACCATATGCTACTTCTTCGGTGAAATATGAATAAAATAATTTGCAAATTTGAACATTTCG
>NW_011897579.1:0-1704 GCF_000151845.1 Pteropus vampyrus | reverse complement strand
GTATTCAGCTTTGCAGACATTTCTGGCTCGTGGATTTGTTCACAGTCACTTACTTTATCGGGAGTTTACTGAAAAATCAAAAATCCCATTTTTTTCCCAGTGCATAAGTGGAGACACTTCTGACCTCGGGACAACGTCTTCCCTCGTCCTGGGTCAGGATTGAGCTAGAATCGAAACATTTGGATGTCTATAGGAGAAATTTCCTAAAGGTTATCCCCCTCGCCATGGACATTCTCTGTAAAGGAGTAAGAAAAATCCTCTAGAAGCAGAAGTGTTTTCTACCTAGTGTTGAGGATGTTGATGCTTTCTTACTATGAATCGGTCTTTTTTTGTTTTCAATTTTAGAGTCTTAAAATTTTCCTCCTGTGAAAACATTGGTGCATCAGTAGCACGTGTACCACTGAGCACCAGCGCTGCCCTACCAAGCATGAGTCGAATGGGTCCAGGACGGGGGGGAGGGGCAGTGTGGTAAGGGCAGCAGCCGGGGTATAGGGCCTTCGTCACCGATGTCACAGTGCCATGTCCTTGGGAAGTCCCAAAGACTCAGAGAGGCATAGGATCAAATTTTACCACTTGAAGTACAGATATAGATCCTGAAGTATTGGGGTATCGTTTGTTTATTTACATATCTAACCTCCCCTCCCTCAGCTTTATGGAGCTATAATCGACAAATAACATTTTAAGATAGTTATCGTGGTTATTTGGTGTACATTAATATTGTAAAAAGATCCCCCCCATTGAGTTAATTAACCCATGCATCATCTCACATATCTACCCCCACTTTTGGTGAGAACATTGAAATTCTACTCTCTTAGCAAATTTCAATTGTAGATAGTGTTATCAGCTATTGTCACCACGTCATTCATTAGATCCTCAGACCTTGTTTATTTTGACACTGCAAGTTTGCACCCTTTATCAACCTCTCCCTATTTCCCCCGCCCCAGCCTCTGGCAACCACTGTTCTACTCTGCATTTCTGAGTGTTTGTCCTTGTTGTTGTTGTTGATGGTGGTGTGTAAGAGCCCACATTTCAGTGAAGCTGTGAAGCATTTGTCTTTCCCTGCCTGGCTTATTTCACTTAGTGCCTTCCAGGTTCATCCATGTCATTGAAAATGACAGGATTTTCTTCTTTTTTAAGACTGAATACTATTCCATTGCATACGAGTACCACATTTTCTTGGTCTTCATCTGTTGACGGATGTTTGGGTTGTTTCCATACCTTTGCTATGGTGAATAATGCTGCAGTGAACACAGGAATATGAGTATCTTTTCAAGATAAGGGTTTTGCTTTCCTCTGGAGAAATACCCAGAAGCGGTATTGCTGGGTCGTGCGGTAGTTCTATTTTTAATTTCCTGAGGGACCTCCGAATTGTTTTTCATAGTGGCTGTACCCGGTTACACTCCCGCCAACAGTGACCAGCATTTTCTTTTCTCCACATCCTCATCAGCATTTGTTATCTCTCGTCACAGGGGGTAATTGTTACACGGGTCCTTTCTGGGACCCAGAAGCCAGAGCCTGAGAGGATAATTGGATTTGCTATGTTCGGTATGGACTTATCAGTCTCAAAGTCAGGCATGCAAAAAGGAAAAGAGAGAGGGAAAAAGGAAAGAAGGAAGGAAGAGAAGAGGTAGGGAGGAAGGAAGAAAAAAAGAATGGGATGTGCGCCCCCAATTTTTTTTGAATGAATGTCTAAACCAATCTCTT
>NW_011897578.1:521-1940 GCF_000151845.1 Pteropus vampyrus | reverse complement strand
ATCTGAAATTCTTCTGTGAAAAACAACTTTATCTCATGACATATGGGCCATTTTGTTACCTTGAAATACAGGAAACTGGGAGAGTAGGATAAATGCTCAATTATTTCCTTTTAATAGCCACTTTTTAGAGTAAGGAGTTAGTGACTGATGAGTTTTCTGTTTGTTGTTTCGTTACTGTTATTGTTTTGTTTTCTCTCTTTTTGGTATATCATAATGAACTCATAATTTTCCAATATTCAGTGTGTTTCACTCAGTTGCAGTTATTATTCAAATTCTTCATCTGTGGCCATTGGGAGCCTCTCCAATATGGTTCTTAGGTCTTTCTGACAGAACTCCATTAGTCTTTGATAATTTGCTTTCTGACACAACCAACTGCCTCAGGTTCATCTTGTATATATTTACTACTCCAGATCTGGAATCAGCCATTCCTCCAAAAAGCCCTTCTTCATTTTAGTAGAAAATAGTTTTTGGAGTCCACAAACTGGGCCCTAGGGATGCCCACTGCTACAGGATTGTCATTGTGTTTAGACATTTCGGTTGACAGAACTAGAAAATATGTTGCTGTTGTTTTTTAACAAAATCTGTTACAGATTTAGACTATTTTCAATTCAAATTTAAAATTAAATGATTTTTACTTTACTTTTTAATAACTTAATTGTACACTGAAAACTGTGTCTCTAGCAACATTAATATAATCATTTTTTTTGCTTTAGCCTCACTCATATATATGATGTAGTTTAAAAATAGTTTTAAAGTGTAATATAATATTTTTAAAAATAATACCAATATCGCAACTAAGCATAAAACTAATCAATGAACATCTGATAAGGGATTAATATCCAAAATTTATAAAGAACTCATACAACTCAACAACGAAAAAAATCTAAAAAATTGGCGGAGGACCTGAACAGACTCTTCTCCCAGGAAGACATATAAAAAGCCAAAAGATATATGAAAAGCTGCTCAAGATCACTAATCATCAGAGAAATGCAAATTAAAACCACAATGAGATATCACGTCATACCTGTCAGAATGGCTATCAATAAATCAACAAACAAGTGTTGGGGAGGATGTGGAGAAAAGGGAACCCTTGTGCACTGTTGGTGGGACTGCAAATTGGTATAGCCACTATGTAAAACAGTTTGGAGGTTCCTCAAAAAATTAAAAATAGAACTACCTTTTGATCCAGCAATTGTACTTCTGGGTATTTAGACAAAGCAAACCAAAACTCTAATTCATAAAGATCTGTGCACTCCTATGTTTACTGCAGAGCTATTCACAATAGCTGAGATATGGAAGCAACCTAAGTGCCCATCAATAGATGATTGGATAGAGAAGTTATGGTACATTTGTACAATGGAATATTACTCAGCCATAAAAAATGAAATCTTACCATTTGCAACTACATGGATAGACTTA
>NW_011897578.1:0-471 GCF_000151845.1 Pteropus vampyrus | reverse complement strand
ATTGGATAGAGAAGTTATGGTACATTTGTACAATGGAATATTACTCAGCCATAAAAAATGAAATCTTACCATTTGCAACTACATGGATAGACTTAAAGGATATTAAGCTGAGTGAAATAAGTCAGAAAGAGAAAGATAAATACTGTATGATTTCACTTATATGCAGACTCTAAGGAACAAAAGGAACAAATGAAAACAGACTCAGATACAGAGAACAAAATGGTAATTGCCAGAGGGGAGAGGGTTTGGGGGCTGGGTGAAAAAGGTGAAGGCATGAAGAAGTATGAATTAGTGGTTATAAAACAGTCACGGGGACATAGAGTACAGCATAGGGAATATAGTCAATATTATTGTCAGGGCTATGTATAGAGATAGATGGGTGCTAGAGTAATTGGGGGATCACTTCACAAATTACATACATGTATAATCATTGTACTATATACCCGAAACTAATATAAAAAAAAAAATCAA
>NW_011897577.1:4569-6734 GCF_000151845.1 Pteropus vampyrus | reverse complement strand
CTCACTCTCTGCCAGGCACCGTGCCAGGAGCTGGAGGCACAACGCAGCACACTTCTGAAATGGTCCTGGCCCCCTCGGCAGGTGAGCGAGGCACCACGAGAACTAGGAAGTGTGTGGAGCAGTGACAAAGGGTACCAGGAGGCTGCAGGACAGAGGTCTAACCTAGTGGTGTTGCTGAGGTTGGGGGGGGGGGGGCGCCTTTTGGGCCTCAACCCTTCTTGCATTTTGAGTCACCCACAATATCGTTTCACTGGATGATGCTTCGTCGGTGCACTCGGCAATTTTACAGATACAGCGAGAAATTGAATCTGCAATAGGTACTCTTTTGGAAGATTAACTCACTCTCTATAGAGGTTTTGCAAGGCGTTGTCACAGGTTTGCTACCGCGGTGGTGGGTGGGGGGGTGGGGTGGGGGGACAGGTGATGGCCACAGGGAAGAAGTAAGGCTAGCGTGTTACTGCTGCACAGATGGCAGTCATTTTCCAGGACTGTATGTGTTTGGATAACTTCACTTTATTGGCTTAATACTTTTCTTTAGATTGACTCACTTGAAAACGTAAATGCATTTATCATAAAAGGAATCTTTATAATCACTAATATAAAGAGAATACTACTATCCCTCGCCGTAAATAGAAAGTAATGGCTAAAATAAATACCATTACATTCTTGGCTTCCAGCCCGCTGGGAGGCTGTCTTTATCAGAAGGAGCAGATTGGTTCTAGAAGGCTCCCCTATACTTACCTTCGATCGCCCCTAGAGGCCTCTCCACCCCAAATTCCTCTCGTTTTTCATCACTGCGAGCAGAGTTTGGAATGAGACTGCAGGCTGGGCAGGCCACCAAAACCACTCAGGAACCCCAAGAACTCCAGGGGACTGTTACTGCGCCTGCTAGCTGCGAAGTGGGGGCGTCGGCCGTGTGAATGATCACATCTTAGCCAAGCTCACGAGGGGGTTTAAGGACCCAGTCAAGGAGCACTTCGCCGACCAGCTTCTCTGGAAATTTCTGTCCTGAGTCCTAGCCTCACCCACCAGCTTCTCTGGAAATTTCTGTCCTGAGTCCTAGCCTCACCAACCAGCTTCTCTGGAAATTTCTGTCCTGAGTCCTAGCCCTGAGTCAAGGTTGTTCGTGGTACAGACACATTGCAGCCTTCATAAACTCATTTGATAATCAACCTAAGTGTTGTTTAACACTGCCCCTTGACTTCCTGACCTCATGCCTCGGGCCTCATTTGGAAGAAAGGACAAACGGGGGGAAGCAGCCTAGTCCCCAGGGCTAAATCCTCCCCGCCACTCCCCAAACAACTGTCTAGACCTTGATAAAACACAGTTCTTTTTTTCTGTATTTATTACGCAGTGAGTTCGCCCGAGTTTCTTTATTGACCTGTCCATAAAATGGGTTTTGCAGGGGTTTTATAATAAAGGTGTGAAATAATTTATGACAAACTCCTGGTGCACGCACACAGGCCTCCAGCCAGTGGATGTAATAATAATTATTATTTTTTTCTGACATTCATTTGAAGGTCGCTGTAGGCCAAGTCTGTGACGGGCAACAGGGATCCTCAGACAAGTTTCCCCTTGCTTGATGGGCCAAGGTCACTGCCTTGGGCTGGAGCTCTGCAGAAAGCCGGGAAATCAATTATTCCCACTAAAAGAGTCTTATTATGGGGTCTTATTATGAAGCAGGTTCATTTTTATTAGGTCTGGGCCTGGGGCGAGGCCTAAGAGTTTGCATTTCTACCAGACCTCCAGATGACGGCCACTCCGATGGTCCGAGGATCCACACTTTGAGTGACAAGTGCCTGGTGTGGTCCTCAGAAGGACCGAAGCCGAAGGCAGCCTTCGGCAACTGGAACTCAGTGATGCAAAGGCTCAGGCCCCGCCCGGACCTGCTGGACCAGACGCCGGGTGGGGCCGGCACGGATTCTAACAACACTCTGGTGCAGGTGGTAAGGAAAGGGGCAGCTAGAAGCCCGGGTAGGGGAGGGAGGGGTGGTCTGGTATCAATTTACCAGCTCATTTTCCCCGGATATCGTATGCCTCCTCCCTTCATTATTTAAGCTATGCTGGCATTTACTGAGAAAGAAGGTGCGAATTAATCCTGGGTATCGCTCCTCAGAGCACAGCCAACGTTCGTGTTCTTGAAATTAGAGACAAGCAAACGTAAT
>NW_011897577.1:0-2274 GCF_000151845.1 Pteropus vampyrus | reverse complement strand
CTGACTGACGAATTGCAGGCGACTGGGGACAATCTGAAACCAACCTGGCTGCCACCCAGGAGAGTGACTAATCTCAACGCTTAAGGACAAGCCTCAGACCTGCAGTCATTCAGACACAGGGGACAGTGTCCCTGGTCGCAGGTGGTACCTTAGCGTCTCGCCCCAGGGCTTCTCTTGGGGCGATGGATCTGTCTCCATCTCCTGGCAGATGTCACCTGATGCACCACCACCTGGGGCGGTCACATCCCTCCTGCCCCTCCCTCAGGTCTTTCCATGTGTCTCTAACTCACTTTGGTGGAGACAGCCGGGGCATACGAGGCTCCCTTGGCTTATCTAGGGTCCATGCAACTGACAGACCCATCCCCGGCCCACTGGTTCGAAAATCAAAACACCACTTAAAAGTGCTTCATAGCGAAAACCTTCGAGACGACACACGTGAACCTGACCTCACACTCCTGACTCCTTCCCCGTGTCAAGCACACAACCTCCAGCATCCTTTCTGGGGACCAGTCCATTGACCCCGGTTGACCCCAAGTTCAGTTGACCCCAAGTTCAGTTGACCCCAAGTTCAGTCTGCTCTTAATGCCAGCATGGAAGCCATTAAGGTAATAAAGATGGACAGGGCTGGCGCTTCCTCTCCAGGCAGGTGGCTGGGAAGAGTGGCAGGGCTAGGACAGGCTCTTAGAAAATAAACAGCTGGACAGAGGCTTGGAGGTGGAACTCTACATCTGCTCTTTACCTGAACTGGCAATGGGGTACATACCGCCGCCGAATGCTCCTTTTTTGACCGTTTTCCATTTCCACTGGCGTGCTCCCCAGCATCCTAAGACAAGGAAACTGAGTGGCACCCACCATTTTGGGGGGAAGCAGCGGGCTTTCTAAGAAAGTGGACGGTGTGTAACTGTTATTAGTTAACGAACTGTGGGGGCAGAAAGGCTGCATGCTTATTTTTGTCACGTCCTAGGCCTGAGTTCACTCAAACATATTCTACGGGCTTCGTTGACTAAACCATAGACTCATCACCAAGGGCTGGGGATAAGGAAAACATAAAGCGATTATCGAGCCCGTCTGCACCGGATACTGGCACAATGCGTGAGAAGGGGACATGCAGGAGGGGGCAGCGACCCCAGACCGTCTGATGAGGGCCTGGGGTCTGGCAGAGAACACGATACCGGCCCTTCGCCTCGAAGAAGGAATCAGGAAAAGGAAGGACAGGGTGGGGTGGGAGTCGGGACCGATGGTCTGCGCAAGGAGGCTGTTCCGGAAAGGAGGAAGATGCGTGGAAAGGCGCCGAGCCATGAAGTCACAGTGCGTTCTGGGAGCTGAGGAACGCAGAATGGCTGGAGCCCGGGGAGCCTGACGAGAGAGGCAGGAGCCAGGTTCCGTGTTACCTCACACACCGTGCGAAAAGCAATGGGAGCCTTTATAGAATCGCACTCTCTCTGAGAAGTATTTATAATTTGCAATTTACAACATCCCCAATTTGTAAGTCCTAAACAGTTTTAAAGCCTAGCAACCCTGCTTTATAACAGGGGAGAGACCCTGAGTGGTGAATTGGTTTCTAAGATGAATATCTATTTACAATTTAAATTCGATGCTAGGAACAGTTGGCAGCAAGGACTTGGAACAAGTGAGTTAAAAAGCCAGAGCCTCTTTCTTTCCTATTTTATTCTCCAATCATGTTTGTACTTGAGTGAAGCACCCAGGACTGAAGAGAAGAATGGGCTCTAAAAAAAAAAAGTTGGATCGTCTTGAACAAATATGTCTGTTCCTTAGAAGGTGTCTGGCCCTAACTGCTGAAAGAAAAGGCCATTGTGTTTTGCATCCACCTGGACTCATCCACTAAGAGGCGCACCTCACCGTGCTCTGAGCTAACAGCAGTGGTTGCTCCATCTCTTCTCGGCTGATGATCCCAGCTAGGCCCCTCACTGTCTGCCACTTACCCAGAGGGGGCTTGATGTTTGGCCGGGGTACACCAGGACCCCGGGCCCCCCGCTGCACTGGAAGATGTTGGTTCTGGCCAGTTGGATGTGCATTCTAACAGGTCAGTGCGCAAGAGGGACCAGCTGTTAAAAATCTTTTACTATCCTGATCTAGAACCCCAGATGCTCCATCAAATGGCGTGTAGAGTGGGGAAGGGGCCTTCAACTGACATCAGAGTCAGGCTGGCAGTGGCATGGAAGCTCTCCCTCCCCAGGGGGAGCTTGTCTGGAAAGCCGGGGGAGAGTGGCAGTTTGTCCTCCAGCATCACAATGAATTTGACTGGACCAGCGC
>NW_011897576.1:2047-4125 GCF_000151845.1 Pteropus vampyrus | reverse complement strand
TGGGTAGGCCCGCAACTTGGCTGGAGCAGAGTCTCGGAATCACCATGGTGGGGCGACCAGAGTTAGCCAGATTGATGGAGACTCAGATATAGTGGCCACCTTTGTCTGCACACCGGGAAGAGGGAGGGCTCAACAAAGAAACAATGGATTCTGTTAGCACTTCTATCTGGGAGAAAGCTGCCCTTCCAGTCTTCCCCCTGAAGCAAGATAATTCATTTCCTCCTGTATGTCCCAAGTGCCTTTTGCACCGCTGGCCCAGCGCTGGAGCTCAGAGTAAGTTGGTGCGTGGGCCCTTAAAAAAGAAAACCTGGGACTTCAGCAGTCCTCTGTCTCACTCAGCCGCAATCTCTGCTGGTTTTCATAGCCAGAAGTTGTGGGGACTTCTCTTCCCGGCACTGGAACCCTGGGCTGGGGAGCCCGGTGTGGGGCTAGCACTCCCTCACTCCGCTGGGAGCATCTCTACAGCCAAGATAACCCACCCAATTTTTATCTGCTACTTGCAGGTTTGAGATCAGCCCATTCCGCATCTCCACCCCTCCTACCAGTCTTTATATGTCTTCTATATGTCCTTAGTTGTAGGATTTCTGTTCAGCTAGACTTCAGGTGATTCTCAAGGATGGTTGTTCTGTAGTTGTAATTTTGGTGTGGTCATGAGAGGAGGAGAGCACAGGGTTTATCTACTTCATTATCTTGACCTGAAATGACCTTGATATTTTTTGAATGTTTTATAGAATGTCCTTAAATTTGGGTTTCTCTCATATTCCTCATGATTAGTTTTAGGTCACATGTTTTTGGTAGAATTGCTGCAGAAATGATGTGCCCTCACAATGTGGACTTGTCCCATTACTGTTGATGTTAACTTTGAACACTTGTTTAAGATATTGTTTGATGCATCTTAATAAGTTTTTTGTGGAAGATACTTTGAAACTGTAGATAGCCAGTTGCTCATCAAACTTGCACACACTAGTTTACGCTTCCATTGATAATTCCTGATTGAATCAGTTTTACCGAATTAGCTGTTATTGTGATGGTCACAAAATAGAGATTTTCTAATTCCTTCATTTGTTCTATATTAATTGTTGGCATTCTAATCTAAGAAAAAGCTTTTCCTTCTCCTTGTTTACTTATATGTTTGTTTATATCAGTATGGACTTACAGATTCTTATTTTATTTGATGGGTTAAAGATGGTTACAATCATTTATATTGATGCTCAAATTAATTTGATGGACAGTGGGCACCCCTCCAATTTGGCTGCTCATCCTTTTGATATGTTTCCATCATGCTTTGAGCATGTTCTTTAATTTCTGGCAGAACAAGATGTTCCATGTTCATCTTTTACTTTCCCTGCCCCTGTCCTGGAATCGACCATTTCTTAAAGGCGCCTATTTCTTCTAATGGAGAACAGTATTTAGAAACCAAGATCTCAGTACTACATATTTGTTGCTACTGAGGTTGCAGCTAGGACTTACATAAACCCAACATCAATAGCTATTTATATATCTATCAATCTGTTTTGTATAGTTCATACTGATACAATTCCAATCCAGGACCACAGGGTTCTTTATTCAAGTCTCCCTTCTTTCCATATTTGTAACTCCTTTTCTAACAGTGAGAAAACCAGCTCCACAATATATTTACTCATTTCCTCAATCCTAGAGTATAGAGAAAATAATTTCAGAATTACTAATCCATCCCACTGTGAAAAACAAGCCTACTAATTAGATTTCAGTTTTGGTTTACAATTCTGTCTTTTTTAGTCTAAAGATATAGTTAAAATTCTATGTTCAAAAATTACTTGAGTTACTTCATTTTATTTTTCATCCTTGGTATACTATTCATTTAAAAAATATTTTCGTTTATATTTTATTTTGGATTCTTTCCCCACTATTCTTGTCGATTTTATCTATTTAATTTCTTTTTAACACATGAACCATAAACATGGTCCCAGAACTCAGGACTATGCAGAAAGTGTACCTGAAGCCATCTCACTCTTCCCTAACCCTGCTCTCTACCTCAACCCTCCATCCTTTTCTGCCAGTTCTCACCCACCCCCTCTATTCACCAATCTCTTTAGTTT
>NW_011897576.1:0-372 GCF_000151845.1 Pteropus vampyrus | reverse complement strand
ACTTTTTTCTCTGAACCACTTGAAATTAAATTACAAACATCATGCCCCCTTACCTCTAAATACTTCAGCAGGTATCTCCTAAGAACAAGGACCTTCTTCAGCACAACTACAATATCATTGTCACTCCCAAGAAATTTAACATTAATATAATAAAATTAGATCACATTTCTTCCAGTTAACCCAATAATGTTCTTTATGACAATGCTTCACTCTAGAAACTTGGCATAGAGCACTGATTTCATTCATTGTCGTATCTCTTTAGTCTGCTGCCACCCAGATCAATTATCTTGTAGAGTGGCCCTCAGTGTGGAGTTATCTGATTGTTTTCCTTATGATTAGATTCAGTCTAAATTTTGGCAAGACACATAATGT
>NW_011897575.1:1924-3889 GCF_000151845.1 Pteropus vampyrus | reverse complement strand
TTTTCTCCCATCGAATGGTTGTCTTTTCACTTTCTTTATGGTATCATTTGAAACACAAAGTTTTAAATTTTGATAAAGTCTATTTATTTTTTTTTTTTTTTTTTTTTTTTTTTTTTTTTTTTTTGCTGTTGCTTTGCTTTTGGTGTCATATCTAGGGTTTTCTCTAAATCCAGGTCATGAAGATTTATCCTATATTTTTTTCTAAGAATTTTATAGTTTTAGTTTCTTTCATTTAGTTGGTTTTGAGTTAGTTTTTGTATATGGTGTGAGGCAGGGTAACTCCTACTTCTTCTTTTGTGTGGCTATCCAGTTGTCCTAGCATTATTTGTTGAAAAGGCTATTTTCTTCTCACTGAATTGTCTTGGCATCCAAGTCAAATATCATGCAGCTCCTTTTTAAGAAAAGTAGACCTGAAACAGTCCTGTCTATGTGAAGTTTGTGCAAGGCTTATGATTTCTAGCAAGTGAAGCCAATTTATCTCCCCTATGGTCTGCGGTGATGTGGGTGTCCAATATGGATTCCGACTACTTGATAAAGGCAAAAAAATCAATTCCCTCTTGGATAGCACAAGGGCTGAGTGCTCATGGAGCAGGCAGGTGACCTACCTTGACCTGTGCTCCCAAAGATGCTACAGTGCAGCTTCTCATCTCCGTGCGACTTGATGTCTTGGAATCTTTCAGGCCCAGAGTGGTAGTGGTGTTTTTCATTTTTCCTTACGGAAAGATATTTAACTGAACGTGCAACAAAGCTGCAATTTATCAGAATACGATTTATACTAGGCTTTTGAAATCTTATAAAAGTTTTTTGAACCGCATTACTGTATGCGATACCCATTCCTTTTTAAAAACTGTATAACATATTTTTAAATTGCGGTAAAATAGACACAGCATAAAATTGGCTTTCACCATTTTTAAGTGTGCAGCTCAGTGGTATTATGCACATTCACATTGCTGTGCTGCCATCACCACCGTCCAGAAATTTTTCATCTTCCCAAACTGGAACTTTGTACTCACTAAACACTAAGTCCCCATCCTCCTCGCCCAGGCCCTGGGAACCACCATTCTACTTTCTGTCTCTATGAATTTGACTACTTCAGGTACCTCACGTAAGTGGAATCATCCCATACTTGTCTTTGGTGTCTGCCTTCTTCCACTTAGCATAATGTCTTCAAGGTTCAACCATGCTGCAGCACGTGTCAGAATTTCATGCTGGTGTTTTTACTTCAGCTGCCTTCCCACGCTTCCGTTGGGTGTTCGTGAACCCTTATGGTGACTGGAATCTTGGAGCCTAAAGGTGACCTCATTTGTCTTTCTCACAATCAGAAGGAGCCTGACGGTGGCCTCTGGGGGGCCTCCCAGCTGAGGGATGCCCACTGCTTGCTCACAGGCACTGTGGCCACTGCTGCCATGCTGGCCAGGAAGCACCGGGGCTGAGTAGAGCCTCCAGGTGGGGAGCACGGCCACTATTGCGTGTGCTTCTCTCTCCTCTCCCGACCTCTGAGCCAGGGGTTTTCACACATACTCCTCTGTTAGCCATTCATCCATCCAACGTTTATGGAGTGTCCATCGCGTGCCGGCATCGTGCTAGGAGTAAGATAGACATGGTCTCTGCCTCCATGGGACTTATCATCCAGTGAGGGAAAGACCTTAAATAATCAACTACACATCACAATGGCAATTGCGATGACTGCTATGAACAGAAAGTGCAGGGTGCAATGCAAATGTCTAAATGGGAGGCACCAGGCTCGAGCAGGGGACCCGGGTTGTACTCAGAACCCATCAGTTTCCATGCAGCTGTGCCTGCCTGGACTAGGAATCCTGGTCCCTGGGCTCAGGGCACCTGGGTCTAACTGGGTGGACTGGGCTCCCCCGGGTTTTGCGATCCCAGCACCACACTGGTCCTTCTTCCTCTGGGGAATTGCTGCCCCCTTTTCCAACTGCGTGTCTCTGGGGGGTGCCTCTTCTG
>NW_011897575.1:0-439 GCF_000151845.1 Pteropus vampyrus | reverse complement strand
CCTCTGGGGAAAGGCCAGAGGCAGATTTACAGTACAGCTGACCCTTGAACAACACGAGGTTGAACTGCACAGTTCCACTTATATGCAGATTTTTTTCAATAAACATGCAGTCATCCCTCTCCATTCCCGGGTTTTGCATCGGCGGACTCAACCAACAGCAAATCGAAAAAAGTATTTTTGATCCACATTTGGGAATCCACGGGTGCCGAGGGCTGGCTGTACACATTTTATATAAGGGACGCGAACGTCCGTGGATTTTGTCATTCGCGGGCGTGCTGGAACCAGCCCCTGTGGCTACTGAGGAATGACTGCACATACTTGTCATGTTACCGCAGCCTCATCCGGCTTCCTCTTCTTCCTCCCCTTCCAAGGGTCCGGATCAGTGACTGAGTCAGGCTTGGGAGTCAGTGCAGGGACTTATGCTGTCAACAATTGCAGC
>NW_011897574.1:4281-7087 GCF_000151845.1 Pteropus vampyrus | reverse complement strand
AATATGGTAGTGGCACAAGGCCATCAATGTGCGAAACAGAATGGCCAGCCTAGAAATGAATTCTTATCTATAAAAAATGTTAATTTATAGGAGGGGCATCACAAACATTTAAAAAAATGAAAGGAATCACAAAACAGGACAAAAACATCACCAGGAAAGAAAACTATAGACCAATATTTCTTATTGATATAGATATAAAAAGTCCTCAACAAAATACTAGCAAATTAATCTAGAAACATATAAAAAGGATTATATACCATGAACTAGTAGAATTCATCTCAGGAATGCAAAGTTAGTTGAACACACAAAAATCAATTTCATACACTATAATAATGGAATAAAGGACAAAAAAACACATGATCATCTCAATAGACACTTGACATAAAATAGCATTGGAAAAAATTCAACACCGTTTCACAATAAAAATAATCAACAAACTGGGTATTGAAGAAAACGTCCTCAACCTGATAAAGGGCATTTTTGCAAACCCCACAATTAAGATCATTCTTAATTGTGAAAGACCAAAAGTGTCCCTGTAAGGTCGGGAAGAAGATAAGGGTGCCCATTCTCACCACTACTAATAAACATAGTGATGGAGAATTATTCGAGAAAAAGAAATAAAAGATATTTATATTGAAAGGAAGAAGTTAAACTCTATTCACAGAAGACATGATCTCATATACGTAAAATCTGAAGGCAGCCCCTAAAAAACTATCGGAACTAATAAGTTTGGCGAAGTCTCAGGATATAAGATCGATATTCAAAAATCAATTGTATTTCTATACAATGAGAATGAACAAACCAGAAATGAAATCCGGAAAAAATTTCCACTTACAATATTATCGAATAGAATAGAATACTTAGGAATAAATTCAACAAAAAAAGTATAAAACTTACATTCTGAAGGCTATAAAATATTACTGAAAGAAATTTAAGAAGACCTAAATAAATTGAAAGGCATCCATTTTCATGGGCCAGGAAAATTAATACTGTTAAGATGATATTATTCTCTAAATTGATGTATATAGTCAACACAATGCAAACCAAAATCCCTCTGACTTCTTTACAGAAGTTGATAAACTGATCATAAAATTCATATGGAAATTCGAGAGACTGATGTCAAACAAAAAAATCTTGAAAAAGAAGAATAAATCTGGACTTATATTTCCTGATTTCAAAACCTACTACAAAGCGACTGTAATCCAGACTGAGTTGGGCTGACACAGGATAAACATATAGGTCAATAGAATAGAACCGAGGATCTGTAAATAAATCCATATATCTGTGGTCAATTGATTTTTGATAAGAGTGCCAAGATCATTCGATGGGAAAGAATAGTCTTGTCCACCAGTTGTGCTGTAACAACTGAATACTCACATGCGAAAGAACGCATTTGAATCTCTACCTCGCACCATATACAAAAATTAACTCAAAATTACGACCCACATGTAAGAGCTAAAACTATAAAACTGTCAGCAGAAAACATAGGTGTGACTCTTCTTGACATTGGATTAGGCAATGATTTCTTGGGTATGACACCATGACACCAAAAGCACAAGCAACAACAAAAAAGACTCAGAGATCATCAAAATTTAAAACCTTGCTTCAAAGAATACCATCAAGAAAGTGAAAAGACAATTTGCAAAATAGGAGAACATTTTTGCAAATCACATATGTGATAAGGGATCTATATCTAGACTAAGTAAAGAACTCACACAACTCACTAATAAAAATATAAATAACCCAATTAAAATATGGGCAAATAACCGAATAGACATTTCTGCAGAGTAGATATATAAATGGTCAATAAACACATGAAACACATTACTCAGCATCGTTAGTCCTCAGGGAAACGCAAGTGAAAACCACAATGAGATATCGCTTCATACCTACACCCGCTAGGATGACCATAATCAAAAAGACAGATAATAACAAGTGTCTGTGAGGATGTGGAGAAATTGGAACCCCGTACAATGCTGATGGAAATGTAAAATGGTGCAGAACCTTTGGAAAACAGTCTGGCAGTTCCTCAAAGGGTTAAACATAGAATTACCACATGACTCAGCAATTCCATTTCTAAGCATATTCCCAAGAGAAATAAAAAGATACAACCACACCAAAAATTGTGCCTGAATGCTCATAGCACCATTATTCATAACAGGCAAAAAGGAGAAGCAACCCAAATGCCTACCTGGGTTGCTTCTCCTTTTTGCCTGTTATGAATAATGGTGCTAATAACTGATGAATGGGTAAATAAAAACGGGCTATGTCCACATAATGGAATAATTTTCAGTCCTAAAAAGAAATTAAGTGTGGATGCATGCTACCGCACAAATGAACCTCGAAATCCTCTTGCTAAGTGAAAGAAGCCAGTCACAAGGAGCCACACGCTGTATGGTCTCATGTATATGGACCACCCAGAATAGGCAAATCCATCGAGACAGAAAGTAGGTCCGTGGTTGCGGGGGCGGGAAGGGCTGTGGAGGGTGAGGACTGAGTGACTAATGGGGATGAGATTTCTTTTTGGTGAGAGGAGGAAAATAGTCCCAAATGGATGGTGGCGATGGCGGCCCAGCTCCGTGAACGTACTAGACACTGTTGAATTGTATACTCTGAACGGGTGAATTATATCTCAAATTATTAAGAAAAAGGAGGGGGTGGCAATTAAAGTCTGGAATATTGGTTGGCAATTTGGGAAAAATATCAGTTTAGAGCCTCAAAATAAATTCCCTAAGTAAACTCTGAAAGAATTAAAGCATTAAACATTTTTTTTCAAATTATAGGGCATTTGGAAAAACGTACATAT
>NW_011897574.1:0-401 GCF_000151845.1 Pteropus vampyrus | reverse complement strand
CAGCATCGCTGGGGGGCTTATGCATTGCTGGGCCCCACCTCTCCGAGTTTCTGGTAAAGGAGATCTGGGGCAGGCCGAGAATTTGTGTTTCTAGCATTCTGCACTGCTCCGGCTGCTGGTCCGGGGACCACGCCACGAGAACCACCTCTCTGATCTGGCAAATCTCCTTTCCTCTGGGCTCGTCATTATCATTGCTTCCAGAATCACTGAGGGTCCACACTGGCCCGCAGGCATGGCGGAGGGACAGGGCAGCGTGAAGGCCTGTGTCCCCAGGGCCAGGGCGGAGGAACAGACCGGTGTCCTGAGCCTCTGCTGGCCTCTGCTGTTGTCGGCTGGGGCCAGAGAGAGGGTTCTCCGCTGTCCTCTCTCTGCGATTGGATTCCCTGGGGCTCCCGGGTTTA
>NW_011897573.1:1661-3485 GCF_000151845.1 Pteropus vampyrus | reverse complement strand
AGCTCAAACTTTTGAGAAAACTAGGGACTTTGTTGGAGAAGGGGTGGGGGTGGGGGTCGTAGGGACTGGCCAAGATGGGGCTGTTTTTCTGTCCCTGGTGAAAACTATACAAACTTCCTCATCTAGTAAACCCTATGAAGCACCTATACATGTGACAATTGAAAATAATCAAACGCACTTCCTAACAGGAAGGCAGGGCCAGGGAAGACTAAATCGACAGGTTTCACAGACTCCAACACGAGCTTGTGCGACGTGTGGGGAGCAAGGTCTGGGAGACCCCGCTGTCTCTTCCTCCCTGGTTTATGCCACTGCTTTTCCCAATGCTCCCCAGGCTCCAGGTGACATCGGACCCTGGCAGCTACTGCAGTCACTTCCCCGGCAGCAGAGATAGCCAAGTGATCCCCAGCTACCAAGGATGGGGGATGCGTGTGTTTGTTATTTTTAAAAGATTACAGCAATAAAATAAAATATTTTCACATTATCCCAAGTGTGAGAGCTGCCCTATCTCCCTAAATACTCTAAGGTCAATTCAATTAATTACCTCAAGCTAATTAATTATGAACGTCACTTCATTGCACATAATTATCATTCTGCTCTAACAGGCATTAATTGTTTATATAAAATAATGTCACTGCACTAAAAAGTGCAATTAAGGGCTTTGAAAAACAAATGAATCAGAGGAGAACTTTCTAACTGCAGGTGGGAATAACTGGCTGGCTGCTGTGAAAAGAACTCATTTGCAAGTGGCTTTCAAAGTGGGAGTCAGGGCTGTGCCGCCCGTGTGTGCCCGCGTGTGCCCCGCGTGTGCCCGGGTGCAGGCCGCTTACTACTGGGCGCAGTCAATCAGCTGGTACTCGTTGGAGCGCTCGTAGCAGGCGCGGACGCCCTCGTCCTCCCACAGAGCCTTGGCGTGCTCGTAGAATTCCTGAAGGACACACGAGAGAGTGTTTCAGGGCGGGAGCCTGCGCCCGGCCAGGGCCCGTCCCGGGGGCTTGGGGCCCACGGCCGCCGGGACCAGCAGCCCGCATGCTCCCCAACCGGCCGGGTCGAGGGACTAACGCACAGAAAGAACCTTCCTAAGATGTGCTGGGACTGAATCTGCCTTCAAGGAAAACTAGGATTTTACCAAAAGAACAGTGTGATTGGGGGCTGCTGGCCTGTCAGCGACTGGCCTTCCAGAAGGGGTTAGACCGGCTGCTGTACAGCGCAGTAGGTTATGGCTTGCGATTCACTGGGACACAGACATTCTGACTAGCGGGGAGGGGGGCATCGGCTCTCACAGGGAGGGAAGGGTGGCCCCGCAGCGTGAATTCAGCTGGAGAAGGGCTCGAAGTAGGCGGGAACTTAAGTCTAGGTATCAACAGGACGAATGAAAGGTGTTGCCTTTTTAACAGGCTGCCATTCTTCTGTTAGAAACAGAATCGGATTTTATGAAGAAGTCTGCGTGTCGCATTATGTGTACTGTTTACATTTTCCCAAAACAAACGCTATTTAAACAATTCACCTAGCCATGCTTATCAATACTGCTTTCTCTGCTATGTATGTCTGTGGCCACACCCATTTAAAATGCACAAATTCCCATGAAAGCCTGAAAAAAGGCAACAATAAGTCATTGTTTTCACCGTGGCCCAGGCTTTCCCTTCTGGGCTGCATAAACTTGTTTCCTGTTCCTCTTATAAACTATTCTTTTCCCACAAAGGGGTCAAAACGTATAGGCTTGTTTATGAGCAGTTTTGTGCTCCTGACAGTTTTTTATGGAGCAGACAGATCTTTGTAAACAGTGTCGCACAGGCCAACCGGGCTGCGCAGAAGAAACTCTGAGTT
>NW_011897573.1:0-336 GCF_000151845.1 Pteropus vampyrus | reverse complement strand
ATTCTGTCCTCAGATGTCTTCATGATACGAGACTTTTATATCGTGGGGTATGTCCCCCTCTTTAAGTTGGGGTTAGTTTCTGTCATGTTTCATTTCACTTTGGACATATTCCAGGAGGGCCCGTGTGGAGCGATCTGCAGTCAGTCACTATTAAAGGACACCCTGGCTTCTGGGGCCCCCTTGATGGAGTGTCTGCACCCCACCACAGCATGTGAAACGCTGTGTCAGACCGTCCTTCCTTAGAGCTCGGCCAGGGGAAGTTCTTGAGTTTGTTTACAGGGAACAAGGATGGACCCCTAGCTGGGAGTGTAATCTTGGGGTATAAATCCTGTCACG
>NW_011897572.1:1876-5105 GCF_000151845.1 Pteropus vampyrus | reverse complement strand
CGGGGAGGGGGCGTCGTGCCGAAACCAGGTGGTTAGGGAGGGGAGAGAAGCAGACAAGACTTCTGGGTGAGGGTGCTCCGGGTGGCGGGAACGGCTAGTGCAAAGGCCCTGGGGCGGGAGCAGACTGGTTTGAGGATCCAGGGAGGGCAGGGGAGGTGACGCAGCGAGCGAGGAGAAAGAGGTAGGAGGTGATGAGGCCGCATCGCCGCGGGCAGGAGGCCACCGCAGGGTGCTGGCTCTGACACCAAGGGAAATGAGAGACATGAGACCTGCTTGGTTTTCACGGGTCCCCTCTGGCTGGTGTGCGAAGTGGCCAGGGTGAGGGGTGAGAGCAGAAGTGGGGACTCAGCGAGGGGTCCCTGCAGTGGTCCCGGGGAGGGACAGTGGGACTTAGAGAGCCTGGGGTGAGGAGGGGCCACGTCGTGGATGCACTCTGAAGATGAGGCCACCCGAATCAGCTGATGGAAAGGGTGTGAGAAATGGGAAGCATCCAAACTGACCCATGGTTTGAATGCCGGAGGGACAGAGCTGCCACCCACCGAGACGGGGGGACGTGGGGACACAGGTCTGAGTGACCGGAAGGACTCACAACGCGGCAGGGCAAAGCCGGGCCCACCCCGCCTCTACCCGCCCCATTTCCCTGGCACGTCCCTTCTGTCACATGCCAAACCTGATGGTGGTTCCTCTTCCTGGTGATGAAGAAGTTCAGAGGGAGGAGGCTGAGGAAGACAGCGATGGCGGTGAGGGCAGAGGGTCCTAGGAGCTGGAAGCAGAGGGGAGGACATCACGAGATGCCCCCGGGAGCTCAGCGGCAGACCCCGAGGGATTTGGCCAGGGGTTGGGGGTGAGGGACTCAGATTTGTTTCCTAAGGCAGGGGAGTGTCAGCGGATCTGATGAGGGCAGCCACCAGGTTTCGGGAACCAAGACTCGTGGGGCAGACACCTAGGAGGAGACGCCTGCTGAAGATGGAGACCTTACATCTCAGGGAGTGGAAATGACCCACTTCGCACGATGTGGGGTGTATGTCCGAGACAGGTCATGCATCTAGGCAGGAGGGGCGGGGGAGGGGGGGCATGCCTAGCCAGAATGGTGAAGTCAGACCTCTGGAATCAGGATCCGGGTTCAAATCCTGACTCTGACACTTACTCATGTGGCCTTGGGCACGTGGCTTACCCTGTGTAAACGGCAGTTTCCTCGTCTGTCACATGGAAACAGAGGTGTTCCCCACGGCCAAGAGTGTGTGCTCATGTCATAGAGTCAGTGGTAACCCTAGTCTTCATTTCACCTCTGACAAGATTTAGCAAATAAACCCAGGAGGCCCCCGCCCGCCTCAGCTAAACTAGGATTCCAGAGAAACAGCAAGAAAGTTTTTAGTATAAGCATAGCCCATGGAATATTTGGGATATACTTATACTAAAAAATTATTCAGTTTACCTGAAATTCATATTTAACTGGACATCCTGTATTTTGTCTGGCAGCCCTTCCCCCAACCACCTTGGGAACTTTGGGACAGATATGTTCCCTTCTTAACTCTGGTTTCTTTACCTGGTACATATAGAGGTAGTGGGGTAAGATAAATGACTTTTAAGTGACTGTGACTTTTTGAGATTTCCCTTGAGGTCATTTGAGCCCATTCTCTCGGCAAAGGTCACTCGTTTCAGGTCTGTGGGCCTAGGTTTCTCCTCTCAGACAAAAAGAGTTTTCGAATCTTTTGACAACTCAAGCCGCCGGGTTGTTTCATTTATGCGACAATGGCACCGCCTAGTGGCCTGATAGAGAAGTGCCCAGAAGGCAAACACCAGCCATCTCAGCCAGGGCTGGGAAAATATTCAGAGAGGTGTCAGCAGAAGGTTAAGCTCTCTCCAGCAAAATGGCATCGTTTTGTAAAAAGGCTACAAATGCTACCTAGAGCAACCCCAACGCCCAGCCTTCCTTAACCAGGATCTCGGGGGTGACCCTCTGATGTTAGGGACTGTCGGCCAGGACGCCAGGAAAGGGCTGGGTGTGTCGTCTGCAGCTTCGCTTGTCTCGTGGGTCGGCCTGCTAACTGCCCTGCATTCTCCCAAGTGTCCTTCCTCCCTCGCCGGGTGGAAGCTGTGGTAGAGGAACATGATGACCCCGTGCACGAGGTGGCCTTCGGGAGTGTTTCACACTCACTCACGATCATATGCCATCGATGTGCCCACCCCGGGGCCCGCGAATGGTGGCACATGGGCCAGGTGCCGCCTCCTGCTTTTGGACGGCCCATGAGCTGTTCCAAAAAAAAAAAAAAAAAAAAAAATCCTCATGGCTTTTAAACTTTTAAATGGTCGAAGGAAATCGAAAGAAGTATATTTCGTGATGTGAAAATTCTGCGATATTCAGACTGAATCTGTGGCCACTTTTGCACTGGAAGGAACAGAGTCGAATAGTTTTGAGAAGGACTATATGACCCTCAGTGTCTAAAATGTTTACGATCTGGTCTGTTACAGAAAAATGTGTGAGCTTTGCGCTCACCCCTGGAGCAGAGCTGAGGTGGGAACTTGAGACGAATCACACGTCCCCTACCAACGAGCCGACCCAACACCTACGGGTTACAGCTGTGTGCCAGACACCGTTCTCGGTGTCTCATTTCATACCAAACATCGAAGGCAGGGGCGGTGTTGCTCATTATGATCCTCATCTTACAGGTGAGGAAATGGGGCGCAGACAGGCTATTACTCTTGCAAGGTTTTTATAACTGGCAAGTGGTAAAAGTGAGATTTGAACCCTGGCAGTCCCACTCCAAAGTCTGTAGCAGAAAGAAAAGGGAGAGAGAGAGAGAGAGAGAGAGAGAGAGAGAGAGAGAGAGAGAGAGAGAGAGAGAGAGAGAGAGAGAGAGAGAGAGAGAGAGAGAGAGAGAGAGAGAGAGAGAGAGAGAGAGAGAGAGAGATTGAAAGAGAGAGAAAGGAAGAAAGGAGGAAAGAAAAAAAGAAAGAAAACCCTATACCACAAACTAGATAAAAGAAAATCAGAAAAAGTTCTGATTTTTTTCTTTTTCTTTCTTTTTTTTTGGCTACATGGCCACTTCACACTTTTCGAAAACTAGGTATCATATTTTTTCCCCTAAAATGTTCTGTCTTTTTTGATGATGGTGCTGGTGTCCTAGCGTCATTGGTAACTTCCGATAGGTTTCATCTGTCTACTGGGTACCCCGATATGGCACCCAGAAGTGTCAATGTCATCGTCATCATGTTACGGATGGGGAAA
>NW_011897572.1:0-541 GCF_000151845.1 Pteropus vampyrus | reverse complement strand
GAGGGAAGGAGCTGGGGAGTGAAGGAATCTGAGTGCAGAAATCCTCCAAAAAATCTTCAGCTCTTTTCTCGAGCTCTTGCTGACCCAGACTGAGCGCTGGGAATACAGCCGCCAACGACGTGGGGGGCGGGGGGGGGAGGGGCGAGGTCACTCTCCTGGGAGTGAAGACAGAGGGGAACAAAAATAAAGACTCCCGAAGTTCGCTCTCTGATGGTAATTATGTGATGGTAATTACGACGAGTGCCGTGAAGACCTGTTTCAAAAGACAGGTTTTACTATCATTCAGGTCCAGCGAGGCCCGCAGATCAGGAGGTGGTCGTTATTGACAAGAAAGCTTTTCTACTCGTGGGCCTCAAGCGGGGGCCACTGCATGCGGTGGGGGGCCACTCGGGGAAGCACCAGCATTGGGCAGAGGGAGGGGCGGGAGAGGTGGACGGGAGACCATACTGTGGTTTTCACAGGAAGGAGAGTCGGGCAGGGTGAGCAGGTTTGGACTGGCATGTTTCAGCCATTCCAGCAGGCTCTGGGGCGAAGTCCCTAG
>NW_011897571.1:2597-4308 GCF_000151845.1 Pteropus vampyrus | reverse complement strand
CTTGACCCAGAACAATTCAATTGTGTGTACTAGGGTACAATAACTCACTTTTGCAGTAATCACTAGGATAAGTCACAAAGAATGGGATTCAAAAGGCCAGAAAGAAAAAGAGACCCTTTTTATTAAAGGGCTTATTTTAGTACTATTTACTTCCTGCTGATCTTTTATAAATCGTGCTAGTCTTATAAATCTTCTTAGTCTCTTCTCAATCCTCTTTTTATATATTAGTACATTTTAAGAAGAGAAAACTGAGGCCTATTTTCCCCTGGTATTATAGTTTTAAGGAAAAAAAAAATAAGAAGATACTCAAGCTTTAGGAATACAAAGCTCAGTCAATAAATTTAATCAATAAATTAACACCAAATTGTATACATACAAATAGAGCAATTACATTTCCATATTTTTATAAATATTTATAGTCAGTTTATTTGTGAACTTGCTTCCCAAATGTTTTTCCCTGCATAGTCATTTTTTATCATAGTAAAATATAGATAAAATCCCAAATACTTTTAAATAATATTAAAATAATTAAATAAATAGAACAAAATGCACAACTTACAATTTTTCCTGAGAGGAAAAAAAGATGATTATCAAGTTTTGCATATTCAGTTCTCAGCACCCTGAACTTCCTCAATCTGAGGGTCTCAGCACCTCTTCATTGCCTCATGCTGGGCTCAATCTGTGGGTTCTAAAATTCTAATAATTCTTGAACCACAAAATTTTATTCCTCCATATTTCTCAGTTCTAAATTTCTTTCACCTTCTTTTTCAACCCATTGCCTCTTCCAATGTCTTAGCCTTTCCATTCTCTCTGAATCTCACTTTCACAGCCCCAGGTACTAGTCTCAACTTATTCTGAATTAACTACTTTATTTTGTCATTAATCCAATTCTCTCTCATTAACAGTTTCAATTACCTAGGCTTCCTGTTCATCGCCACTATTGGGTGGCCTTATTTTGTCAGAATCTAGTCAATTCCCATTCTTTTTCCTTAAAAAAAAAAAAAAAATACAATGCCTGTAGTGGCTTTAAACAACACACTTCTCAACGATTCTGGTCAAGATGGCATAGAAGGTAGACGTTGTACTCACCTCTTCTCATGGCCACATCAAAATTACAACGAAACTGTAGAACAACCATCATTGGCAGTTGCCTGAGGTCTGGCAGAACAGAAGCTCTAGAACTGGGGACATACATAAGAGGTCACCTTGAGACTGGTAGGAGAGATGGAGATGCGAAATGAGCCAGTCCCACAACTGCATGTGGCAATCAAGAATCAAGAGGATTATCTAGGTAGCAGAGGCTTTCCAGAGAAGAGAGGGGCACAGCTCCACTCTGGGGTACCAGCCCAGGGTTCCAGTGCCTGAAAGAGATATCTCCACAACCTCAAGCTATGAAAACCCGTGGAGATTGTGGCTAGCTGAGAGAAACAGCTGTGGGAATTGTAGATGTTCCTCTTAAAGGGCCTGCATGTTGACTTACTCAGTGTTGGACTCACTCTATCTGAGCTCTAGTTCTGAGGAAGCTGCTCTAGGAGTACCAGAAACATACAAGGAAGAACTGAGTTGACTGGCTTCAGAGTAGACAAATGCTGGTAGTATCCATGGTTCCTTTGTTGAGTTCTCCCAACTCTTGGCCTACAGATGCAGGTGGCTGCCATATGTGAGTCTCCATCAATCTGGCCAATACAGATCACCCCATCCAGGTGATTCA
>NW_011897571.1:0-442 GCF_000151845.1 Pteropus vampyrus | reverse complement strand
AAATAAAGAAAGAAGGAAAAAAAATGAAATCTTGTCACCTGCAACAAAATGAATGAACCTAGAAGGTAATGTGCTTAGTAGAGTAAGTCAGATGGAGAAAGACAAGTGCCATATGATTTTGCTTACACGTGGAATCTAAAAAACAAAATAAACAAAGAAAACAGACACAAACTCATAATTAGAGCGAATATTTCGAGGGTTGCCAGATGGGAGGGGCATTGGGGGGGTGAATAAAAATGGGGAAGGGATTAAGAAGTACAAATTGATAGGACAAAATAGTCATGGAGGTACAAAGTATAGCATAAGGAAGATAGTCAATAATATTGTAATAAATATGTAAGGGGCAGAGGGGTATTAGATTTAGTGGAGTGATCACTTCGTAAGTACACCTGAAACCAATATAATATTAGATGCCAACTATAATTGAAAAATAAAAAAAAAA
>NW_011897570.1:4258-6629 GCF_000151845.1 Pteropus vampyrus | reverse complement strand
TTTTTTGGCATTTCTGACCTGGAAACCACGCCTCCCTCCAATTAATTTCCAAGTAATCTTACAGACCCACCCATCACATCAGGGCAGGTGTTCCCTTTTATTTTTTGGCATTTCTGACCTGGAAACCACGCCTCCCTCCAATTAATTTCCAAGTAATCTTACAGACCTACCCATCACATCAGGGCAGGTGTTCCCTTTTATCCCGAGGCAGAGCATCTGCCCTCATCCCCCACAGTCTATCGTTGGACGTCTGCTCTTAGGCTGAGTAAAACATGCTGGGGACGTGAGGGAGATAATTAAAATCTGTAAGGATAACTACATACTGAATGCTCATATGTACCAGGCTCTGTGTTACTTGCTTTTTGTGCGGTATCTTATCTAATGGCCCCTTACGAGTTAACTATTCTGCATTTGGTAGAAGCAGAAACTGAAGTTTGCACATAGTAATTTATCCAAGATCATACCGCTAGTAAATGTTAAAGCTAGGATTCCTACCCAGATCAAACTGCAGAATGCACGTTCTTAATCACTATCTGTATTACTTGTATTGTGCTTTTTCCTGAAAACACAAATCCCTACTATCCCAGAGTCTTTTAAAACCCGACCTCTGTGTCTACCCACAACACATGGCTGATTTCAAAAAGATTGAATGGTAGTAGAATATTTTTAAGAACGTCACACGGTGAAAGTAAAACACTGTTGTTGAAAATACAGAAAACGTAAAGCAGAACGTTTTGGCTCAGCTTTTGTTCTTTGACAGTACAAATTACTATTTTTAAAAATTGGGGCAAATTTAGTATGCCTTAAAAAATCACATGTGTCGTGTCTATCATCAGTTATAACTTTTTCTATTTTCTCATTAAAAAGTACAGTTATAAAAATTAAAAAATGCTTTTTTGCCACATCAAATAGTATGTGAATCACCTGTTGAGAAGCGGTACAAAAAATCACCGGTCCTCAACGTGTGGTCCAAGGACCTCTGAAGTGTGCTAAGACTCCCTCAGGGTCCACCATGACCAAACTATTTTCGTAATAATACTAAGACATTTACTCTCATTCTTTCAGTTAAGACCTTAACTGAAAGAGGTTACAGGATGCGTGTGACTAACACAGTTTAAATGTAAAAGGCATGAGAAGTTTGTTGTCTTCTGTGAAATCAGATGTAAAAGAGATTTGCAAAAGCGCAAAACAATGCCACTCTTCTCATTTTTTTTATTTTGAAAGTTGTTTTTAATAAAAATATGTATGTTAACATGTGATGGGCCTATTACTGTTATTTTAAATTAATAAATATTAAAATTTGTCAGTGACAAAATTATAAACTAAAAGTTTATAATACAGGAAATATTGATAGCTGTAATCCACATAAATAAAAGCTATTTGAGAGCATCAATAATTTTTAAGAATAAAGGGTTCTTGAGACTGAAAAGTTAGAGAATCACTGCAGTAGATAAGTCCTGAACAATAATAGAACAACTCAAGATTTTTCTCATGATTAGCTAAGAAATAAAAACTGTCATTCATCTGACTCAAAGAGAGTATTACTTATAACTAATCCAAATGAAAGGGATTAAAAATGACATCTGTTGAAATTTAATTAGTTAAAAATATGTAAGGAATCAAATCTTATAAGGACCATGGAAAATTAAACTTGAGAACAAAATAATTGATGAATCAAATTTCCATTGAAAGTTTCTAATAAATTGATCTTACATTAATTTTAATCAATTAAAAAGAAAATGGAAAAAATTGAAATCAATTAAAATCTACGTAATTTATCAAGAAATCAAATTGATTCAGTTGCCAAGAAGAATGCTTTTTAGATGAAAATTCATTAATTTTGTATTATTTGGGTTAAACTGTGTATTCATAAGGATAGAATCAAATGTCAAGGGCAAATTTTCCACTGGATCCAAATAATAGTTCAAATATTTCTCACTCAGAGAAGAAAATAAACACAAATCCTTAATGTGGCTTCAAGAGTCAGGTTCTGGTCCCTGCTTATCTCACATGTATCTTCTTAACCTTCCAATTTGTATTCTGCCCACAATAGCCTGAATATTCATCCTGTCTGCTTTATCTTGTCTGCATCAGGGCCTTTGCCTCTGCTATTCTCTTTACCTAGATTGCTCTTCCTCTCCCTTTGGGCTGAGGTAATTCCTGTTATGAGAATGACTAATAGCGCTCATCACAGTTGTAATGACAAAATTCTAATCTCTCTCAATCATTAGGTAGGTGCTGTATTGCTAGCACCTATCACTGGGTATTGCATGGAATAGAGTCTCAATAAATAATTGTTGAATGATTAAATATGGGTCCAGAAGAGGACACCACAAAATTGGGAGGTATGGACTTCATTCATCTCATCCAG
>NW_011897570.1:0-453 GCF_000151845.1 Pteropus vampyrus | reverse complement strand
CTCTGTTTTTGGTTGTTAAGCTGGAGGTAGCTTCCCTTCCAATGAAGAAGATTCTTCCACTAAAATATGGCATAGTTGTGGCCTTATGATAAGGTTCCTACACTACCTTTTCAAAAAAAAATTCAAGCAAACTTACCATATTCTGACTATATTAATGATTTGACCGCAGAAGGCCTTAAATCTAAGGTTTTAGATCTCTTTCTATTATAGGGGGGAAAAACTTTCACAGAGGTAGGGATGTGCCAGTTATCTCACATTTTCTAAAACTTAATTGGGGTGTGGGGAGGGATGATAGCTATCAAACTCTTTTAGTTAGCTCAGGCTGCTACACCAAAATAACCATAGGCTCTGTGGCCTAAACAATAGAAATATATTTTCTCACAGTTTTGAAGGCTGGGAACTCCAAGATAAAAGTGCCAACAAGGTAGATTTTATTCTGAGGCCTGTTGCCCT
>NW_011897569.1:0-4454 GCF_000151845.1 Pteropus vampyrus | reverse complement strand
ATGGGAACAGCAGGGTGGAGAGGGGAAGGACTGAGCAATACTGAGCTTTCGGACCCGGGCAGCTCAGAGGCTGAAGGTAGTTTTGATGGTGACGTGAGAGGAAGGGTGCGTTTGGGGGAACACTGCTGAACTCTGTGACAGCACGTGGGAACCTTTCGGCTGCAATCGAGAATCCTGGATGCTTTTGCTGTCAGTGCAGTTGAAGCCATGCTTTGACTTGGGTGTGATAAGGTTTGTCAGGGGGTGCAGAGGGAAAGCTAGACGGCCTCGGCCGTGACTGCCTGCCTGACACTGCATTTTAGAGTAGTTCCTCAGGGCCTGGCGGCCCTGCGCCCTTTCCTAGCGCCCTATGGGCAGTGCTATGCCAAGTTCAGGTCATTATTTCAATTTTTCTGCTTGTCATGTAAGAAAATATGAGATTCCGTGTTAGAAGGGAACAACACTGGCCACCTTCAAGCAGATGTGTTCCAATTTCAGAGACACTATAATGTGGAAATGTGTCTTAGAAATAATGAAATACGATTATTTTAAATATTTGGATTAATTTGGACTAGTTACCCTTAAAGGGGTAAATAACCAGGCCAGTAAGATGTTACATAGCGACAAAACATAGCATATGTACTTCTGAAGTCCCTTTTAGCACTAATGGTCTGATATGAATTCATCGAATTTCAAACACTAAGGCTGGTTAAGGGGAGTAGTACTTGGGGACAAATAGTATTATTAGATGCTTTAAAATTAATTCAAGCAAAACACCTTGACATTTTGACATAAATTGCAATTCAAACACGTGTAATTAAATTAACTCGTTGATATCCTTGTTATATTATTGCTGATTAATCAAATGTAATGTCTTTAAAAAAATTCAGGATGGATGCAACTTTGAAAGAGCTGACGAGTCTAGTGAAAGAAGTCTACCCAGAAGCCAGGAAGAAGGGCACGCACTTCAATTTTGCAATTGTCTTTACAGATATTAAAAGACCTGGCTATCGGTGGGTAACTTCCAGTTTAATTCCTATAATCTTTTTAGTTTTGATGTTTTGACTGATAGGGGCAGCCCTGCTAGTGAATCTCTCTAGTGGTTTCGCTTGACACAGCACTCGACAGAGAACTTAAATCTCGAGCGTGCTGGGAGACGCCGGGGTACCCATTCCCGTGCCCCCTGGCAGGGCGCGGGGCCTTGCCGATTTGCACTGACGGCTGCTTTTCCTCCCACAGAGTCAAGGAGATCGGCAGCACCATGTCTGGGAGGAAGGGGACCGACGACGCCATGACCCTGCAGTCGCAGAAGTTCCAGATAGGAGACTACTTGGACATAGCCATCACCCCTCCAAATCGGGCACCGCCTCCTTCCGGGCGCATGAGGCCGTATTAAATTTTATTGACTTTTTCTCGAGTTTATTTTTCGTTCAGTTCTCTAATCCTGTGCTTTCTCCTGCCCTCATCGTTGCCATTGCGCCTTTTAAACTCTGAACAATGGCGGCGCATCTGCTTAGGCGCTAGGTTTGGCTCTGCTGTGGTGTGAGTGTGAACAGGAGTCCACGCTTCAAGCCCCTCTGTAAAGTCCGAAGAAAGTGCGCTTAGCATTCCGTGTAAAACTTGTTAAATACATGTGTGCAATCAGCCTGTGTGTGGAAGTTACTGGGAGCGTGGCAAAGGCTGAGTTGGGGTTCACCTGAGTAGTGCCATGTGGTGGGTTTAAGCCCCAAGGGCAGAACCGGAAGTTGGGACTCCACTAAGCACAGGAAGGGGTCTGCACCATGGACAAAGGGGCGCAGTTTGGGGGTGGGCAGGGAAGGGGCTGTGTTTCTGAGCTGGGCAACAGGCAGCTTGAAGGAGCCCTGTGAGGAGAGACTGGCCCAGCAGAGTCATGGTGCAGTGACAAGAGAAACGGTCACCTGAGGGCTTTACGTTTTAGAGACGGGAGGCTAGGGCCTTGGGAGGACCTGAAAATGGAGGGATGAGAGGAATCAAGACCAAGGGGGAGGAGGAGCCAGGGGTGAGGGCCAGCGCCTGTTTAAGTACGGGGCCCCCTCATCTGGAGGGACACGTCCTAAAGCCCCCGTGGGTGCCGGGGACAGCAGAGAGTACCAGGCAGACATGCACCGTCTCTCCTGTGCCTGCACACCTGCGATGACCTAAGTGATAAATCCGGCACAGCGAGGTTGACTCTGGAAATGAACAGACTGAGTAAAATAAGGGTGCTGCGAACTCAGCACTCAGAGCACTGCCATAGTGTGATGGCCGGGAGGGCCACTAAGTGACTGACAGGCAGGAAGCGAACACAGCACGGTCACGCTGGACAAGAGTGTGTCACAGACAGGGCAGAGAGAGCCGGACTGCGTGAGATTTCATCACGTTATTCAGAAGAGCGCCAGTTTAAAGCAATTCCTGTAATAACTGCGGGTGACTGGGTGACAACAGGCGGACAGGGGCCAGCCGTGTCTGACTGAGTGGCAGAGCGCACAGTGCTCGCGTGCAGCTGGGTCAAGGGCAGGTCCTGGCCGCCCCGGGAGCTCTGCGGCCTCTGCAGGCTCCTCGTGTCCACCTTTTGTGATGTACAAAGTGAAGGGACCGTGGAGATAGTCTGCAAAGGGCACAGAAGGTGCCCGGAGCGCACGGGACACATCTGCCTTCAGGCCCAACCGAGCCAGACCCCGAGCCGCGACGGTCCCGAGGGTGTAAGCGGGGCGGCAGCAAACCGAATGTGCGCATCCCTCAGTGCAAGGACACGCACTAGTGCTGGCTTTCGGAGTGACACTGCAGTTCTGTCTCGTACACATGAAAGCAGCCTTGGATCTCGTGACCTGGGGGCCTGCTGTCTCTGCTGCGACGTCTGGCGGCAGGTGGCAGACAAGCCTGGAGCCAGCCGGGTGCCTCTCCCACACGGGCCCACCATGGAGTTCTCAGTCCGCGAAGGGTTCACCCCTGGTGTGCGGGGAGAGAGCCCCCGCCTGCTGGGGGTGCGGGGCCAGGACAACGCGGGAGGCGCTGGCGCAGATTCCATGCAGCGTCGCGAGCTTCAGTGAGGGCTGCGACTCCAGGCCACCCTCCCACGAGCCTGGGACACGGCGCTGCATCCTCAGTTCCCAGGCCAACACAGGGACGCCAGGGCGAAGGGCCAGCCTCACCTCCCTGGCTCTAGGTGACCGCGCTGCTTCCCCGGGTGTGAAGCATGCCACACGCCCATCTGCGTGCCCCAAGGCCGGGCCCTGCACACGCTCACGAGGTCTCACAGTCCTTCCCCTCCGTGGGGCGGGTCGCAGTGCATGCCAGGCCTAACACCATTCGGCTCTCTTTGCTTGCCAAGTCCCCAACAGGGCGTCGGGACATCAAGTTTGAACTTGAACCTTACACGCTATGATGGGACTGCTGGCCCACAGCAACCACTGGCTCCGGCCACGAGGGCGGCGCATCCCACGAGGTTGGAGGGCAGGGGATTCGGGGTGGGCAGTGGGACGTGGGGGTGAAAGGCCGCCAGTTAAAGCCACCACGCCTGCGTCTGAAAAACCGCACCTACTTCAGAGTTAATCTAAGAACCATGGAGGCCTCAGCAAGTGCCCCTGTCACCACTTTGCTGGCCGGGGGCCCGCGCACCAACAGCGTGCCAGCCCTCACTCCGGGGCCCATGCCCGTGGGTTAACAGGCAAGAAGGAGACGCACACTAGGGTGCTTCACGACAGCCTGGCAGGCACCGTGCTTGGCAACGGCATCTCCTAGACTGCGGAGTGGGACCGTCTTCCATAAGATGGCATTCATCTGGGCCTGCTGCAGGCAAGCCAAGACTCTTCGGAGGTTCAAATATGGACTGACCTGGTCCCCAGGCCCTGCGTCACTGGGTTGCACCAGTGTCACATTCCGACACGTTGAAGGAGGACCTTCTGCAGGCAGACGTCACCATGGCTGCTCTGCCGAGTCCCCGAGGTGTGCCTGCAACGAGAAAGCAGCAGTGGCGTCAGCATGGTTGGTCCTGCGTCAGCGACCGAGGGGCGTTCGAACCACCTGGCCTGGGCCTGCGGGACCACGGCTGTGTGGGCCTCTCCCTCCGCGGAGGGGATGGCAGTGGGTGGCTCCCTGCATGGCTCTACCCCCAGAAGACAGGCGCACCCAGTCCCGAGGGTCCCCACTGTGCTACCTGGCAGTGCGGACGGGTCTGGGACCCTTGGCTGAGCGCCAGCAACAGCAGGACTGTCTTCCTTTAAAGCGCAGGCGTGGCGGGCAGACGCGTGCCAAGTATGTGCAGCTAGGGTTGAGGAACAGTGGCCCTGGGGAGTGGGTGGCAAGTGCTGGGGCAGAGCACAGCCCTGTGGGGCCTCAGGCAGTCAAGAAGGTGACAGAGGGAAGGGACCGAGGGTCAAAGTGCACAGGGCCTGTGGCATCCTGAGCATGCTGAGCTTCCTTCCACTGCCAGGGAGACGCGCCTGAAAGACCCTCAAGTCTGAAGCTCAAGTGGC
>NW_011897568.1:3304-5520 GCF_000151845.1 Pteropus vampyrus | reverse complement strand
AGGCCTGGCACATAATAAATATTTAATAAATATTAGTTATTACTATAAATCTCTCACTTGGAAGTAGCTAATAACCCCAAGAGTGGCTTTCAGATGGAGGTAGGGTGGGTAGAGGATCATATAAGAATCATGATATCTAATTTATGTTATTTATTTATTTGAGATTTCAAATAACATTAAAGAAAGGAATTATATTTTAATTTTTCAAAAGAAAGAGTAGGTTTAAAAAAGTTGTCCTGCTACACAATAAGATTGGGCTTGCCTATTATTCTGCATTATTTAGCTCTTCCTTTATTTGGTAGTAAGTGTATTTTATATCAAATTTTTTTTTGCATGTAAATGAAACTATTCTCCATAACAAGCCTGACTCTTTCACTTATAAAGAAGAAGCTGATAGTAGAAATTTTACATTTGCATAGCCCTTGGACAGTTTAGGAACCTTTCAAAATCTATTCCTTAATTTGAAACTCAAAACATCCTTGGAAAGTGAATAGGGCAGGTGTTCTTATGATGCCTCTTTTATAATGAATAAACTGTGCTCTTAGAGAAGGAAAGGGACCTTCCTCAGGCTCTTAAGTTAATAAAAAGCAGAACCTAAACCTTTCCTATTGTGCTACAAGGTTATTGGTACCAGAATACTTACTATCTGTGACGTATAGTGTTCAGTAGCTGTTGGAGAAATATGTTAGGAAGTGATGGCTGCTGTGCTGTGTTAGTAGGCAGAGACATGTGTTATAGGATATGTGTGGGTGTGCAGCATCCTGTAACCTAGGGCTGGGAAGGAAATTGAAAAGTATCAAATTTCTCTTCCTATAGAAAAACCACCATCTTCTGGCACTGGTCCATCTTAAAGGAATTTTGCAATAAAGTAACAATTTATCGGCAGTTATTTCCTGTACGCTCTCTGTGTAGGACTTTGATGTATGCACAGGGTCTGTGCCAGGGAGCCACAGGCTACTTCAGGGTTCTTAGAATTGTAAAAAGCATAAATGAGAAAACAATTTCCCAAACTCACTGTGATTTTTTTGATGCTTACACTGAAAAAGTAATGCTTTTATGTTCCACATAATATATCATTAGGGAATTGCAAATTAAAACAATGAGAAACCATTACGCACCCATTAGAATGACAAAAATCCAGAACACTGATGACATCAAATGATGGCAAGGATGTGGAACAACAGGAATTTTCATACATTGCTGCAGGGAAGGCAAATGGTACACTTATGGTGGAAGACAGTTTGGCAGTTCTTTTTTTTTTCTTAAACAAAATGGAACATACTCTTATTATGTGGCCCAGCAATTGTGTATCTTGGTATTTATCCAAATGAACTAAATCTTATGTCCACACCAAAACCTGCACATGAATGTTTAGAGCAGTTTTATTCATAATTGCCAAAACTTGGAAGCAATCAAGATGTTTTCCAATAGGTGAAAGAATAAACTGTGGTACATCCAGACAATGGAATATCATTCAATGCTAAAAAGAAATGAGCTATTAAGCCATGAAGAGACATGGAGGAACTGTAAATCCATATTACTAAGTGAAAGAAGCCAACCTGAAAAGGCTAATACTGTATAATTCCAACTATATGATATTATGAAAAAGGCAAAACAATGGAGACAATAAAAAGATCAGTGGTTGCTAGCGGATGAAGGAGAGAAAGATGAATAGGTAAAGCACAGCAGATTTTTAGGGCAGTGAAACTACTTATGATATAATGATAGACATATATCATTATACATTTGTTGAAAACCATAGAATATACAACACTAAAAGTGAATCCTAAGGTAAACTATGAACTTTGGGTGATTATAATGTGTCAATGTATGTTCATCTTTCATAAAAAATGTACCATTATGGTAAGTGATATTGATAAGGGAGGAGACTACACATGTGTGGAGCAGGGGGTATCTGGGAAATCCCTGTATTGTCCTCTCAATATTTTTAAACAAGAAACTGCTCTGAAAAATAAAGACTTTAAAAACAGAAAATGCTTTCAATATATTAAAAGTACAGTGCAATATAATTTCACCATTTAAAATTAATTACAAGATGTCTAAAAAAATAATAATTCATTAATGCTCAGCAGGAAGTGTGCCAGGTACATTGCCAGCTCTTTGTGCTTTGGAGGTAGTGGTAACTAAAACACAGTTGCTACTCTTAAGAATCCATTGACCTACTGGAGTAAATGAACATGTGAAGAACCAACAAT
>NW_011897568.1:0-2184 GCF_000151845.1 Pteropus vampyrus | reverse complement strand
CTTGGCTAGCTATCTAATCTATCATTATCTGTTACTTATTACTGTACCTTTTATCTATTCTTTCTCATCTAATCTTTGTTGTATATTTGGAAAAATAACCAGCAGATATTTATCTTTTTAAAAAACAACTTGAGATATAATTCACATTACTTATAATTAACCATTATAAATTGTACATTTAGATAGTTTTTAGTGTATTAATGGAGTTGCGAAGCCATCACCATGGGGAACTTTTAGGACATTTTCATCACTCCAGCAAAAAACCCCATAGTCTTAGCTGTCACCTCCCCAACTGTTCCATTCTCCCTCAATCCCTGACAACCACTATTCTACTTTCTATCTCTATGGATTTGTCTATTCTGAACATTTAAATGGAATCATACAATATGGACTCCTGGTGGCTAATTTAAAAACAGAGTTTAGCAGCCATTTTTAAACAGAGGTCTCTCATGCAAACTGTGCTTCAGGGAGAAGACTGCACTAAGCTGCCTTCCTCCCACACTGAAATGCTTGCCTTCCGCACTAAAATGCCTGCTTCCCACACTGAACTGCCTGCATGCCCTGTGATCCTGCTGTCTGAGCCAAACCACAGGACTGAGACTTTTCCTATGCAATCAGAGCTATGCAGCTATATTCCCATTAGCATTTTCACCCACCAGAGCAGCTCCATTTTGACCAATCAGGACAGTGCTCTTTAAACCAATCAAACTGTGAAGAATTGAAATCCTCATTTGCTTGAGGACTGCCTAATCAGGGAATAGGGGTTCAAATCCTAGGTCTGTCCGCCCAGCCCTATGCTAGTTGCATGACCTTAATTAGGTTATTGAACCTCTCTCAGACTCAGTTTCCTCATCTAAAAATTGGGAATTAAAAATTGTACCTAATTTCTAGGGTGGTTATGATGACCAAGAGAGATCACTGAAATGAAGCTCTTGGCATATTGCTAGACTCCTGATAAATCCTCAATAAAAGCTGGCAATGGTTTTCATTTTCATTATTTTTTCAAAGAGTTATAGTTTTATAGACACATAAACGATTAGAGTACAATATAAGTGCATCAAAAGATGTATGATCAAAGGGCCATGGGATGCAATAAAAGGAACAATCAATTCTATGTAAGGTGGGTACCAGAGGAGGAAAGACATTTTCTGCAGGATTGTAACCTGGAGCCAAGATCTAGACCTGGTCTAGACATATATTGTTGGGGTCTACTGTTGTGTTTTAAGGATTTTCATTTTTACTTAAATATTTACTGTGATTATTGTATATATAGATTTGCCTCATTTATTTAAATAGGAACATAGAATTTCCATTATAAATAACAGGTGCATCATAGTGGTTCCAGAGGGAGAAGAGCGAGAGCAAGAGACTAAAAACCTATTTGAAGAAATAAGACTCAAAACTCCCCTAACATGGTGAAGGAAATAGACATACAAGTTTAGGAAGTACAAAGAGTCCCCTCCTCAAAGAATGAACCCAAAGAGGCCTATGCCAAGACACATTATAATTAAAATGGTAAAGGTTAAAGACAAAGATAGAATCTTAAAAGCAGCAAGAGAAAAGCAATTGTTACCTACAAGATAATTAATAACGAGCTCCCATAAGACTGTGGGCTGATTTCTCAACAGAAACTTTGCAGGCCAGAAGTGATGGGCATAAAATATTCAAAGTGATGAAAAGCGAGGAACTACAACCAAAATTACTCCAATCAGCAAGGCTATCATTTAGAATTGAAGGACAGATAAAGAGTACCTCAGACAAGGAAAAGCTAAAGGAGTTCATCAACACCAAGCCAGTATTAAAAGAAATGTTAAAGGGACTTCTGAAGAAGAAGGAGGAGGAGGAGGAGGAGGAGGAGGAGGAGGAGGAGTAAGAAGAAGAAGAGATTTAAAAATATGAGTAATAAAATGGCAATAACTACATATTATCAATAATTACTTTAAATGTAAATGGATCAAATGTTCCAGTAAAAAGACATAGAGTGGCTCAGTGGATAAGAAAACAAGACCCATACATATGCTGCCTACAAGAGACTCAGTTCAGATTAAAAGACACACAGAGACTGAAAGTAAAGGAATGGAGAAAGATGTTTTATGTGAATAGAAACAAAAAATAATCTGGAATAGCAGTAGTTTTATTAGACAAAATAGACTTTAAAACAAAGGCTATAACAAGAGACAAAGA
>NW_011897567.1:2662-5124 GCF_000151845.1 Pteropus vampyrus | reverse complement strand
TCACCTATTAGAATGTAAATTTCACAAGGGCAGAGATTTTTTTATCTGATCATTATAGTATATATTTAAGAGAATGTCTGGCACTTAACAAATACATGTTCGATGGATGGATGGATGGATGGATGGATGGATGGATGGATGGATGGATGGATGGAAGGATGGATGGACGGATGGACGAACAGATGGATGAATACTTCTGTTCTTCTGCGACTATTTCTTTGATAATTTCTCCCCTACATTTTCTTCAGTTTATCTTTCTGAAATTCCAGCAGAATTTCAGAAAGATAAAGTCCAAAATTAGATATTCTGAATAGATTTTCTAAGTTTATATTTCTCTATTATTTTTTAATTTCCATGTCTTTGTTCCTTACTATCTACTGATTTTTTAATTCAAGTAGCATATTTTAAACATACAACAGTACCTTATTTTCTGTTTTTCGTAGCATATTTTTTTTCCTTTGAGAATATTAATTAGAAGTTTTTATACTTTCTCTCATTCTCTGCATTATATCTGATCTCTTAGGATGCTTTCCTCTGTTAACTTTGATCTCTATTTTTCATTTTGGAGGTGATCCTCAGTGAACTATTCTGAGCAAAACACTGAAAATGATTGAAAACTGCCTGGGCAGGCCTTGTTGACGCCTAGGTTTCATTGTCAGGTGATTAGGAAAGGAATCAGCCATTACATTGAAAGATCCCCAAATGTTATGTCTTCTCTCTGGAGGCTGTTCTTTTTCTCTGGAGAAGAATCCATACATTCCCATCTTCCTGAATTATTGAAAGACATGGAAAGAAAATCTGGGAAGGGTATCTCACCCTCTGTTATCAGACTTGAACTTAATCTACTTATTTATGGCTCTTTTTTCTTCTATCCCTGTGTCGCTGATCCCCAAATATCTATTAGCCATTTTTCTAGAGACTAAGCTTACTCCCTCTTGCCTGATGGTGTGCCCAGATGACTGTGAGCATGAGGCTGAGGGCTTCAATGTCTTGCCTCCCTATTCAGACTTTCAGCCAAGTCTCTTATTTGCATCCCCTCCACTTGCCCCTTACTCCTGCCTTCTCTGATAAAGCCTCAGGGATTCTCTGGAACAAATGAGCTCTTTAAGCTCTTTGATCAGCTAAATCAATTGCTACTCATTCATCTTTCTCTCTTTCAAAGCCTGTTACAGACTCGTTCTTCTCTGCAGTTTTCTGCTCTTTTCTCATAGTGAGCATTTACCTTTTTATTCCTTATCTATCATTTTAGACGAATTTTAGGAAGAAGAGATCACAAATGCTTGCTGTCAACTTAAACTAAATGCTGTCTAAACAAGATTGAAAATCTGGATACCATGCATTCAAAATCAAAAAAAAATTAAGTCCTGGCCCTTTCGTAAATCCACTCCAAGGGAGGAGAGTGAAAAATTGCTGTAACCATTAGTCAAGGAGCCCAATAACTGGATTGTAGTGCTTTATTTCTATTACTAAAATGTTTCCATGGCTTGTTTTTTTACTCTAGAAATGGTTGAGATACACATACAATGAAATACTATTCAATCTTAAAAAGGGAGGAAGCTCTGACACATGCTACAACATGGATGAACCTTGAAGACATTATGTTAAATGAAATAAGCCAGCCACAAAAAGATAAAAACTGTAGAATTCCACTTACATGAGGTACCCAGAGGAGTCAAATTTATAAAGACAAAAAGTAGAATGGTGGTTGCATGGAGCGGAGCTGGAGGTGGGTGGAGAATCGAGAGCTATTTTTTAATGGGTACAGATGTCCCGGTTTGGGTAGATAAAAAAGTTCTGGAGATGGATGGTGGCGATGGTTGCACAACAAGGTAAATTTGCATAATGCCACTCAATTCTACACTTAAAAATGGCTAAAATGGTAAATTTTATGTTGTATATATCTTACCACAATTTTAAAAAAAAGTGGTTGGAAGATTTATGGTAGGACACATTGAACATTTTGAAGGAAATTCTCAGTATTATTCTTGTGAATTGGTCACTGATATTTCTCTTCTATTAAGAGGTGCAGAATGAATTGGCCTAGTTTAATCACCCCTGCCACACACGATTTTCCTAATGCAGAAAAATAGAGACAGCGAAAGGAATACACGCATCTGGAGCTGCAATGACAGCCAGGCCGTCTCCAAGTTGTCAGAAGGAAATGGAGATAGAGTGACAAGCGGTGGCAATAGGGGACTTCCAGAACATGGCTTGCTTTATGCAATCTTCTAGACCATGATGCATGGGCCTGGATTAAATATTTAGGCAAAACAGGCCACTGCAAAGGAAAAAGTTGACGTATTCATTTCAAATGCACTCACTGCTTACCTTTCCTTCTTTATCCTAAAATCATAACATTACAAGAATCAGACTTCACCCAGTCACAGTGAGTTTTCATAGTTAGAGCTAAAGAGACCAGGTGAGCTTGTCACAGCAAATGAACTTCTGAACTTGCTGTACAG
>NW_011897567.1:0-1057 GCF_000151845.1 Pteropus vampyrus | reverse complement strand
TTGGAGAAAATGATGCACAGGGAAAACAGTGGACTGAAAATACAGACTCCAGGGTCCCGTCCTGGAGCCCCTCCCCGACAGTTCAAGTTCCTTGCCCTCGGTGTCTCTCTCTGTCAGACAGGGGAGCTGAACCAGAAAAGGGTTTCCACAAACTCTGTCCTGTGGAACATGGGTCTACAGGGAAATCATAGGTTATTGGAGGCAGAGACACAGGGAACAGAGGGATCTCTTGTCAATACGTTGATTTAAGAGACAAACTAAACAAAATTAGGCTTCTTTGCAGGAAATTTCAGAGCCTATAATATGTGAAGAAGTTCTGTAACAATCTAAAGAAAGATACGCTACATAACATTAACCCAAATTATTTGGCATGAAGTCCTTTGGTCTTAGGGTGTTCTGACAGACTAATATTCCGAAGAACCCAGAGTTTTGCCTTGATTAATCTAGGGTCCCCCTCCCTCCATTCTTTAAGAGCCTCCTCAGATGGCATGGCCTTCAGAAAACCTGATGCTTGTCTTCTTCTGGCGCATTTCTGTATCGTGTTATCTCTAGCATCTATGGCATTTCCTGGCATTCATCTTGAACTTGTGTGTGAATCTGACTTTGTGGTGTGTGTGGGTCTGAAGTATCTGTGCACCTGCATCTCTAAGCCCATTGCTTTACAGAGTCAGAGCAACACTCCACTCATCAGTCTTAGACCCCAGCACTTAGCTCTCTGACCCTTGTCTCCTCAAAGCTTGCCAGCTGTCACATCTTCCCCCACACTTCTCTGTCACTGCTCTAATTCTCACTGTATTTTCCTAACTGTCACAAAGTGATCTGATGAAATACAATGCTTATTGTGACATTCCCCAGCTTAAATTTCTTCCACAGCTCCCTCTTATCTACAGGATGAAGTCCAGACCTGCCCTGGGACAGAGAACTCTGTCTTCTGGCCCCTACTTGCCTCTTTAGTCTCAACCTACATCAGCATTACTCTCTCTCTCTCTCTCTCTCTCTCTCTCTCTCTCTCACACACACACACACACACACACACACACACACACACACTCATAGG
>NW_011897566.1:3846-5456 GCF_000151845.1 Pteropus vampyrus | reverse complement strand
TATTTTCTTATTTACTTTTTTTTCTGATTTGTAATAATACCTTGTCTTTATATAAGCATGTGTCTCCTAGCAGCAGGAAGAACTATGCAGATATTACTTAATCAAATGTCATTTTATCACTAGGCAGTGGGCAATGGGTCATTATTAAGGGGTCGTGTCAATTGGGAAGAAAAAACTCATAAAATATGGAAAATTTGAGGGGGGGGATCAACCTGGTGAATTCAGTGAGGTCAAAAAACATAACTCAGAGGAGGCAATGAAGACTCCATGCTTTTATTACTGACAAAGTTCAGTCTACCTGGAACATCCCGTAATCATCAACCTTTCTGTGTATGAATTGTTTTATCCTTTCAAAGTCCAGCCCAAAAGCCTCCTCCTCCTATACTAGTGCAGCCTTCAGAATTTATCTTCCCAGTCAGGTTATATTATCCCTTCTTTGATTTTTCATATTTTAATTCTACCTTAACTGTAGTGTTTAACAATTTGTTCATTTTCTTCAACTTATTTGTATATATCTTTACTCTTACACCAAAGCGAGATATCAGAAGTGAGGAACTAAGATTCAATTTCTTGTGTACATTTCTTCCTAACACAGAGCCTTAAAGAAAATAGGGAGTCTATCCATGTTCTTTTTCTAGAACTGAATCTTGTAAATAAAGTTATTAGACTGGATGATTTCTGGAGTTCCTTCCAGCTGTATATGCCAAGGCATTATAGTCGGAAGAAATTTATGACATTATTTAATTCATCGCCATCATTAAGTAAGAGCTCCAAGTGAGAAAAAGATGTGTCCAAGTGGAAGGAAGTCTCCTAAGTCTGGTCCAGTGCTTCTTGCCCACACTATAGCACCTTTCTAAACTGCTAACAGGCCAAGAAGAATTCCCTAAGGTTCATTTCTTAAATTTGAAGCCAGGATCTTAGGATATATGTACTTGACAGGTGACAAAAAAATATTTAGCTTAAATAATCATTACTCTAAACATCACGATGCTGGCCAAGGGCTCTTCTCCATGACTGAACTTGACTCATCATTGAAAATTTAAAATGGCCCTAGACAAGCGTTTTTCAACTATAGAAAAAAAAAAACTCATTAATGGGTTATAAAATCGATGTACTAGACCTCCAAAAGTAATTTCTAAAACTGAAATAGAACTAAAAAAAAAAGTCAATGTGTATCATGTAAAGTAAGAGCATTTACTGTTGAGTAAAATTTTTTCATATCTTTATGCATGTGTGTGAGAGATTATCAATATAAAATTTATTTCTTACTGTGATTTGTGTCAAAAAAGTTTGAAAGCCACTACCTTGCACCAAAGTCTATAGTGACAAATATAAATAGCAATAGAGCTGACGACTGCATAGTTAACAAGCAAGGTGGGCAAAAGCAGGTTTATAAAGCATAATACCACCTCTATACTTCACATTCCTGTTCCTTTGAAGGGCAATCCAGATCCCAATTGGAAATACTGGGCACAATGACGCGACATCACCTCCCTTCCCTTACATCCTCTCAGGTTTTGGACTACCAAGTTCTTGGGCTCTTTGGTCCCTGTCTAATCTCTGCCTCTTTCTGCCTCTTTTTCCCTCTTTCTGAGATGTATTTGAGAGAG
>NW_011897566.1:0-1501 GCF_000151845.1 Pteropus vampyrus | reverse complement strand
GAGATAATATTGTTCAATCTCATTGTTTTATAATTGGGAAAACCAATCTAAGGTGGTTTGGTGACACATGTGGGCCATAAGTGTACAGGAAAGAAAAGTCCTTCCCACTGGACCACTTTCTTCAGTGCTTGTCACGTGCAGGCATTGCCTTCTTGATTGGTTGCCACCTCCTTTCCACTGTTACTAAGGTAAAATTTCCTCTATTCTAGCCAGGCCCTTTAGTTTTCCCCTTGCTATTGAGAATCCATGCAAAATTTTGAAGTTGCATTCAGAATAATGTCAAACTTTGTGATAGGTCCTAGCTATAACCTAGGAATCACAGCTCTTTATACTCTGTCTGGGGAAGGAATAACAGGTACTACTAGGGTTGGGTTTATTTCTGCAAACAGAATGTTTGAAGAGCACTTCAAGCATGTGACCAGATTCTAATTACAAGCCTTTTGCCTTGATTCCCTCTTTGACTCTAGCTTTCCCCTTCCTCTACTTCTAGTGCCTAACTAATACACTAGTCTATTATCAAAAAGTGTCCTGAAAACTATTCCAGAAAAGAAAGAGTCCTCGGTAGTCTTCTTTCTCAACCTTGGACCAACACTGTTTTCCAGAATAAGAAGCAGTAATTTCCAACAATAATTTCAGTTTAGAACTGACAATATTTTCAAACAGGTTAATTTTTATCTGAGCTATATTCAATATAGAATAAATTATATGTGATAAACTTTTCAAGAATGCTATACATTCACCACTAACAAAATATGATGCCTCAAAAAACCCTATCTTTAAAGGAAACTATGGTTGTAGCTCTCTGAAACAATAAAATTATTAAAAATCCAAGAAACTTGAAAAAAAAAACCTTAATTATGACATGGTTTTATTGAAAGAGAAAAAGTAATTGAAAGAAAAAAAATGAAAGAAAAAAGCAAAAGAAAAATTTATATGCCCCCAAAATATCTAAATTTGGCAGGGGTGGGGGGGTGGTTCAAGGGCTCAAAGTCATCAGTGATAGTATAAAAAGTATTTTTAATTTCACTGAATTTAGCCTTATTTATTGAGCTTTGAATTATGCCTATGTTTTCTCAGGTTGCTACAAAAAGATTTTTAGAAGTTCCATGAGATGATCTTGCCAGTGCTTCGTTTCCAGATGTCTATAGTTTTTGAGTCATCTGCCTTTATTATTCCAACTATGCGTTCTTTACATTCTAAACAAACAGTTGGAATAATAACTCACAAAGGTAAGTATAAGTGTGGAACGACTACTGCCACTTCCTCACCTTAATTATATATACTGAGTTTTAAGAGTTTCGTTCACTTTTCCAATTAACCCATGCTCTAGACAAACTACAAGCCAGGTAGTGGTGGCATGTAACTTCAACATCCAAATGACAAATCATTGGCACAGTCAAAGTATCAGATTATATATCTTCCTTTAAACATGAAAATAAAATAAAATAAAAACCAAAGAGCTATAAAACAACTTAAACTCATGAACAAGAAATGCCAGGAA
>NW_011897565.1:2950-5095 GCF_000151845.1 Pteropus vampyrus | reverse complement strand
AGTTGATATTACCAAATTGTTCTCCAAAAAATTTCTAACAAATTATATTCCCACTAACAGTATTTGACAGAATCCAGTGCTTTAAATTCAACCTGGATGTTATCAGCCATTTTTATTATTTCTTAACCTAAGTGAAAAGTGAAATCTCATTGATTTCATTTACTGTTCTTTGACCAGTGAGGTTGCCCATCTTTTCAAATGTTTATAGGTCATTTGTGTTTCTTTTGTGACTTGCCTGTCTTTTGACCATTTTTTTACTCAGTTGTTTATATTCTTTGTATCACTTTCTAGAAAAATCTATACATATTCTAAACATTAACTCCTTTTTTTGTTACATATTTTTTTACAGGTTTTAGTTAACATTTTTAATATCTAATATATATTTAAAAAAAAAGATGCAGTCTATCTGTGTAAGGGGGCTCTGTAGTCTGATGATGCAAAAAAAAAATTTAATAAATGTCCAAAGTGTATTAAATTTAAGTTGTAATTTAGAAAAGATTATGTTCCAGTTGACCTATTTGTGTGTGTGAGGCTAAATTAATATGAATATAATAAAATAATAATAATAATAATAATAATAATATATTTGTTTAAATTTCAAAAAAATGTCTTTTTCCTCCTTTCTTATTACCACCTAGTATTTTTTTCTTGGAAGGAATTTTTTTTTATCAGTGTTTTCAATTTCTCGTCTATTCTTCCAGGCATAGTTTAGCAAGATACAGAGGGAAGTATTCACAGTTTGAAAAGCCATGCCATTTTTCCTTTCCATGTCTTATATCTGATCTGTATCCTTTGGATTCCAGCTGCGATACTATGACTCGGGGGAGGACACAAGCTGTAAAGGCCACATTGATCTGGCTGAAGTAGAAATGGTCATCCCAGCTGGCCCCAGCATGGGCGCCCCAAAGCACACAAGTGACAAGGCTTTCTTTGACGTAAGTTTACCTTATCTTTTTCTGGCTCTGTCTGCACATGATCCTTATCATCCATCTCCCTCCAAGAATTATGGAGCTTCAGAGCACTTGATGGTGACTATAGATGAGTCACAGACTCCTTGGCTCTGGGAATTGCTACAGAACTTGAACTCAGCACTCTGATCCCCAGCCTGACCTCTCCCAGCTGCCTGTATGTCTCAGAAGGCTACACATTGCTTTACGCAAAGGACTCCTTCGAAAGGTGACCAAACATATATGAAAGCAAATGAACTCCTTGTTAAATATTGATAATTATTTCGCTTCCCACCTACTTGCAAGAACAGATGCTGCTTCCTTTATTTCCAGCAGTCTTCATTCTTGACCATCCACAAAAACTGTTCTTGGTCACACATGATGACTATCTACCTTGATACCTTCGGCAGCCCTTAGGTATGCCTTGGGACATTTTATCGGTCACATGGTAAGGGACTTTTCTAGTCCCCAGTGCCAAGCAAGGTTTCATAAAGGTTTACTCTAGGGCCGTGCTCCAGGCCATGAGGCTGCTTCCCCAACTCTAGGTTTCCAGTGTGGCCCCAACTGAAGACTAGAGAAGGGGATGGAAGGGGACCCAAAAGCCAACTTCGGCATGGTATAAATGAGTCTCAGGCTTCCCCAAGGATCACAGGAAGCATACTGGGCATACTTGCCCTGCTTTGGTGTAGTGCACGGGAAAGGCTGGAGGCTCCAGACATTCCTGGCCCTCCTCTTTGGTCAGAGACAACCTCAGGAAGATGTCCAGTTAGCGTCTCCTAGTGCATCTCCTGTTTCTGCCAATACCATCTGGCAGATGCTAATCTGCCATGGAGATGGTAATTGTCCCCTATACTTTGGGGACTAGAGACGTAAAGTGACTGGATGGAAGTGGAGGGGAGAGAAAATTGAGATTCTGGAGTAGTATCAAAGGGGAAGTTCACAGGGGTTGACTCACACACTTGCGCAAAGCCATAGAACAGACCTTCCCTTCATCTCTGGTTCTCTTTATTTGGTTTGGTAGCTCAAGACCAGCAAACGTGTATATAACTTCTGTGCCCAGGATGGACAGAGTGCCCAGCAGTGGATGGACAGAATCCAGAGCTGTATCTCTGATGCCTGACACCCCTGGTCAGCCCAGACAGAAGAGGAAGGAAAGACTCGTGCTGCCAAATAGGAAAAAGTGCATGAGTCCTCGAGG
>NW_011897565.1:0-1190 GCF_000151845.1 Pteropus vampyrus | reverse complement strand
ACCAGACGTTGAACATGCTGGAGTGAGCTTCCAGGTTCTGGACACGTTGCTGCAGAGTTTAGGTGAGAGACATGAGGCCACCACTCCTAGTCTGTGCCTCTAATGAGCTGTGTGAAATTGGTTAAGTCCTTTACTGCTTCTGGGTCGTAGTTTCACCACTTATGGCATGTGGCAATTTGTGAGAATTTTAGGCAGGAGAAATTAAACTCTAGTTTCTGCTTCAGGAACTTGTTAAACAGCACAAGAAGGATCAGTGATTTTAGCTCTGTTCAACACTTCTGGTTAAGCCCTTGCAGTTGACCTTGGAGATCTTGGCCACACTCTGACATCTAGCCAACAGAATGCAGGTACCTGTCGTAAGGCTGAACTTCTAAGTCTTTTGATATCCAGGAGTCCCCTCTGAGCCAGGCACAAGGGGCACCCGAGAGCCACAGAAGCTCAAGGTGAGGTAGTGACACTGCTTGAGCCCCTGCTTGAGCCTTCAGATTTCTCTGGTCTAGAGAGCTCCCATGATCCAGGCAAAGGCCCTCAGGCCTCTTCTTCATGGCTGGCCCTGGAACTTGCCATTCTGCCCTTGCTGTGTCCCTGACATTCAATCAGGAGGAAAACAGCTAGGACACAGAACTGAGCACAAGCCATGTTTGCAGAGTCAGTGTCCAGGTGCCCTTCGATTCTCAGGTCTTAGCTGCAAAGGAAGTGTACCGAGTTCCAGTGGAGAGAGACCAGGGACTGGGCTCTGCAAGAGCCTTAACAGGACCCCGCCTCACCTGCAGCTCTTGTAACAGAGCCATTCTACATCTAGGCTCTTGAAAGATGCAGACCCAAGGCAACACATTAGTGCAAGTCCCACTCCCAAACCTCTCCACCCTACGGTCTCCATTCCAGAGCTAGAGTGTAACTGGTAATGGCCTGGCAGGTTTGCTTCTCAAAAGAAATCAACATTTCTAGCTATTTCATCAGAAATGCCTTTAAGAATTGTTAAGTAACATTATTACTCCATTAAGAATTTCTGAAAGATCTCAAGCTGATAACCGGGAAATGCCCTCCACAATGGCAACCAGAACTATGAATTAAATAAATTGAATACAGTAGTATTGATGAAAAGATGGGGCTTAGAATAGGACTGTGAAAGTTTTATAATCCTAGCCAATCCTGTACCCTTTTTTTAAAGCAAAAAGAAATAGGTGGAA
>NW_011897564.1:5435-7339 GCF_000151845.1 Pteropus vampyrus | reverse complement strand
GTAAAATGACTTTTTTATCAGATAAATGTTAAAAGAATTCAACTTCAGCAAACCTGTACTACAGCGTAGAAGAATGTTAAATGAATTTGTTCAGGTAGGAAAAAAAAATGATAGATGATAAATATGTAGGTAAATATAATTATTTTATTTTAAGAAACTGAAAACAAGATGGGAGATTTAATCCAAACCATGTGAACAATCATATTGAATGTAAATGATGCAAACACCCAATCAAAAGAACAGGAGGTCATATTGAATTTTATAATGAGGCCCAGCTCTATGCTGCCTAAAAGAAATTCACTTTAATTATAAGGACATAATTCAGATGAAAGGATGAAAGAAGTTAAATCATGCCAACACTATCAAAATAAATGTAGTACAGCAAGCATAATACAAGACAAAGTATATTTCAAAGTGTAAATTATTGTCAGGAATAAAAGCATCATTTCATATTGATAAAGGAATTAACCTATCAAGAAGATATATATAAAATCCAAAGAACAGAATAAATGAACATTAAAAAAAAAAAAAAAACAGAAGCAGATTCATAAATACAGAAAACTGGTGATTGCCAGATGGGAGGGGGGTTAGGGGCTGGATGAAAAAGTGCAGGGATTAAGAAGTACAAATTGGTAGTTGCAAAATAGTCACAAGGATGTAAAGCATAGAGGAATATAGTCAACGATATGATAATAACTATTATGGTGCCAGGTGGGTACTAGACTTATTGGGTGGATCACTTCATAAATTATATAAATGTCTAACTACTATGCTGTACACTTAAAACTAATATAAACTATTGTCGACTCTAATTTAAAAATTAAAATTAAAAAAAGAAGATATAACAGTTTTAAATGTGACCACAGTAACAGAGCTTCAAAATACATGAAGCATAAACTTATACAAATAAAAAGAGAAACAAGTTGACAGATACAGTAAAGGGTGTCTCTTATAGAACAAGTAGGTAGAAAATCAGTAAAGATGTGGAAGGCTTTTACTTCACTATCAATTATCGTGACCTATTTGACATTTACATAACATTCCACCCAACAACATAAAGATACACATATTTCATAAGTGAACATAAAACATTACTAAGATGGACCATATTCTGGTCCATAAAGCAAACCTAACTATGTATGTTTTCTGACTGTAATAGAATTTAAATAGTAATTAATAATGGAAGAATATCATGAAAATCACCAAATATTTAGAAACTAAATATTATACTTTTAAATCATATATGGTTCAAAGAAGAAATAAAAATAGAAATTATAAAGTATTTTAAACTGAATCACAGTGAACACGTGGCACATCAAAATTTGTGGATGCAGCTAAAGCAATAATGAGAGAAATAAGAGCATAAAAGTCTATGTTAGATAAGAAGGTCTCAAATAATGACTTCGACTTTTACCTTAAGACAATTGGAACAGTCAAGCAAATTAAATACATAATGAGCAGAGGAAAAGAAATAATAAATAACAGAAAACATCGAAATAAAAAAGATAAGCAATAGAGAAACTGATCAACTTTTCGTAAGTGGTGGTACCATTTTATATTCTCACCAGCAGGGTATTAGAGTTCCAATTGTGCACACTTGGCATGGTTCATCTTTTAAATGGTGTAATTCTATCAGCTGTTTAAAGTTTGATATTAACTTATTGTGGTTTTAATTTGCATTTCCTAATAACTGATATTAAGTATCTCTTTACATATTTATTTTCCATTTGTTCATCTAGGAAGTGTCTGTTTAAATCTTTTGCCTAGTTTTAGAATTGGCTTGTTTATTATCAAACTGAAGTGTTCTTTATGTATTTTATTTTATTTTTTTTATTTTTTTAATGCCAGTTTATTTTTTTTCATACTATATATACATATATTTTTTTAACATTTTATTTTTTTAT
>NW_011897564.1:0-2010 GCF_000151845.1 Pteropus vampyrus | reverse complement strand
CAAATCTGATGATTTTTTGTTCTATTTCTTTAAAAAATGCCAATGGGATTTTGATGGAGATTGCATTAAATCTGTATAATGCTTTAGGTAATATGGTCATTTTAACTATGTTGATTCTTCCAATACAAGAACACGAAATGTTTTTCCATTTCTTTGTATCTTCTTTGATTTCTTTTAATAGGGTCTTATAGTTTTCTTATATAGGTCTTTCACATGTTTTGTTAGATTTATTCCTAGGTATTTTATTCTTTTTGTTGCAATTGCAAAAGGAATTATTTTTTCTACTTTTTTTTCTGACACTTCGTTATTAAAGTATAGGAACGCTATGGATTTTTGAACACTGATTTTGCATCTAGAAACTTTACTGTATTTGCTTACTGTTTCTAGTAGTGTACTTGTGGAGTCTTTGGGGTTTTCTATTTAATCGTGTCATCTGAAAATAGTGACGGTTTGACTTCTTTGTTTCCTATTAGAATGCCTTTTATCTCTTTCTCTCACCCGTTTGCACTTGCTAGGACTTCCAATGTTATATTGAATAACAGTGGCGATAGTGGACGGCCTTGCCTTGTTCCTGATCTTAGAGGGAAAGTTTTCAGTTTTTTACCATTAAGTACAATGTTGGCTGAGGGCTTGTCATATATGGCCTTTATTGTGTTAAGGCACTTTCTTTCTATACCAATTTTGTTAAGTGTTTTGATCATAAATCAGTGCTGTATCTTGTCGAAGGCTTTTTCTGCATCTATTGATATGAGCATATGATTATTTTTTAAATTGTTTATGTAGTGTATAACATTAATTGATTTGTGTATGTTGAACCATCCCTGTGCCCCTGGGATGAAGCCCACTTGATCGTGGTGTATAATCTTTTTAATACGTTGCTGTATTTCGTTCACTAGTATCTTATATAGGATTTTTGCATCTGTGTTCATGAGAGATATTGGTTTGTAGTTTTCTTTTTTGTGTGTTATCTTTACTAGGTTTTGGAATCAAGGTAATATTAGCCTCACAAAATGAGTTGCGAAGTATTGCCTCCTCTTCAATTTTTTGGAAGAGTTTGAGGAGAATAGGTATTAAATCTTCTTTGAATGTTTGGTAAAATTCACTGATGAAGCCATCTGGACCCGGACTTTTACTTTTTCATAGGTTTCTGATGATTGTTTCAATTTCCATACTGCTGATTCATCTATTTAGATTTTCTAGTTCTTCTTGACTCAGTCTAGAAAGGCTGTATTTTTCTAAGTACTGGTCCTTTTATTCTAGGTTATCAAATTTGGTGTTATATACTTTTTCATAGTATTTTTGTATGATCCTTTGTATTTCTGCGATGTCTGTCATAATTTCTCCTCTTTCATCCCTGATTTTGTTTATTTGTGTTTTCTTTTTTTCTTCAGTGAGTCTAGCCAGGGGGTTCTCAATTTTATCAGCCTTCTCAAAAAACCAGATCTTCGTTCTATTTATATTTTCTATTTTTTTGTTGTTGTTGTTATTTTTAATTTCATTTATTTCTGCTCTAATTTAGATGATTTCTTTTCTTCTGCTGACTTTAGGCTTCTTTGTTCTTCCTTTTCTAGTTTTTAAAATGAAGTGTTAGGTTGTTTATTTGGGCTCATTCTTGTTTTTGGAGGTAGGCCTGTAATGATATGAACTTTCCTCTTATGACCACTTTTGCCACATCCCAAAAGTTTTGATATGTTGTATTAGAATTATCATTCATTTCTATGTCTCTCTTGATCTCCTTTTTTATTTCTTCTCTGACCCAGTTATTCTTCACTAGCATGTTGTTTAATCTCCATGTATTTGTGGTTCTTTCCGCTTTCTTTTTACAATTGATCTCTAGTTTCAAAGCATTATGATCAGAGAATATGGTTGGTAGGATTTCAACCCTCTTATATTTGTTGAGGCTATCTCTGGGTCGAGTATGTGGTCAATCATTGAGAATGTTCCATGTGCACTAGAGAAGAATGTGTAAGCAGCTGTTTTGGGATGAAAGGCTCCTTAAATGTCAATTAT
>NW_011897563.1:1371-3132 GCF_000151845.1 Pteropus vampyrus | reverse complement strand
AGACTATTTGGGGAAAAACAGTCCCATATGTGTAAACCTCCCATACAGGACATAGCCCTCAGGTAGCTTACAGTCTAATTGAGTAGAAGAGTTACCTATGCAAAAAAAAATTAAATCAAAATACTGGATAATATAGAGTGTCAAATGTATAGTATAGAGATAATAAGTATATAGATAATACTTATTTAAAACTGTAAACTCCCCAAGGCAGATCTCCCCTTTATCTTTTAGAGGATTTAGCCCAGCACATAACATAGCATTGAATAACAGATATATGGATAAGTATGAATGACAGTTTATGAGCTAGTGTCTTCTAACATGCCTGGTGCTCCCTGCACAGCATCAGTGTATGAAAGGCAAGTGCCCAGGCCTGAATTTGCTCTCCTCTCCTATAGCTTAGTGCTTCTCTCAGAGCTCTAATCAACTCATGCCTCCTTCCTCCTACCCTGATTCACCTCCCAATACTGACTCATGCCCAAATCCTATCTTCTGTCCTCTGGAAACCTGGATTAAAACTCTCTTCAGCTCCTTACTGTAATTAAAATCTGATTCTTCCTAAGAAACACTGCCTCTCCAGTGAAAATCATCTCTTTATCCCAGGTATTCAAAGTTTGCTTTTCGGCCAAAACCCTTCCCCCAGCTCCCCCTTCTTAGTTATTATCTATTTCTTGTTATTCTACCTTATTCATTGAAAACTGAGGGACCTGGATCAAAGCCTTCATTTCCACCAACTTCATAAAGTTGAGGTTATTTTATAGCGTATGTGTTTACAACTTCCATTCCACTCAGGCATAATTCTCTGTCTCTTTGCTTGGAAACAAATAATTCCTTTCTTTTCCCAGAGGATGAGTTATCCTTCTTTTTTCACAGTTACTGCTTGCGCTTATGTCCCTGATCCTGTATCTTGCCACCTTCTGGTACGTCAGTCATTCCCATCATCCTTCTTATCGGCATCTTCACCTTCTGCTGTCTCCATCATTTCATGTTGTAACCACTCCCTGTCTATACTTCTTGTCCCACTAACAGTAGGCTTCTGCCCACACCGTTATTGACACTGCTATGGCAGAGGCTACCCAGTTGCTGGATCCAACAGATATTTTTCAGTTCTTATCTTAATGTTTTGGACATTATCACTTTCTGCTTGACAGTGTTCTTCCCCAGTTATCCGTGCATGCCTTTGGTTGCTCCCTTTCTCTCTCCTTTATGGACTTTTACTTAATCCAACCTTTAAACATCAAGTTCCCTAGAATTTTGTTCTTACTTCACTGCTCATTTTACTTTAGAAAATGCTCTTCAAGTAATAAACTTAATTCCCAGATAAACTTAATTATCATCTCCTATACACTGGTGACATTTTTGATCTATACTTGCAACTCAGATCTTTCTCCCCAGGTTTGGATTTCTGTATACAATTGCTTGGTAGACATGTCTACCTGGAATTCTCATGGGCACAAACTGAACAGACCATCTTTTCCTCCTAAATGGTCCAATCTTTCCATATTTTCTATTTATGTTGCTTCATTGAAGTTTATCTAGACTCTCAAGCAAGAAAACTGGAAGTTGTCTTTGATTTGGTTTCTCATAGCCCCCAGATTCTATGATCGAGTCCTGCCAGTTGACTTCTTAAATATTTCTTTAGTTCTTCCCTCCTCACTATGCCGACTTACAATGCTCTAACTCAGTCCCACATGATCTTTTACGAAACAAGTGCACCTGTGTCTGTTACTCTTGCCTCCAGTATTGACCCCCTTGAATCCATCC
>NW_011897563.1:0-311 GCF_000151845.1 Pteropus vampyrus | reverse complement strand
CACAAACTGAACAGACCATCTTTTCCTCCTAAATGGTCCAATCTTTCCATATTTTCTATTTATGTTGCTTCATTGAAGTTTATCTAGACTCTCAAACAAGAAAACTGGAAGTTGTCTTTGATTTGGTTTCTCATAGCCCCCAGATTCTATGATCGAGTCCTGCCAGTTGACTTCCTAAATATTTCTTTAGTTCTCCCTCTTCATTATGCCGACTTTCAATGCTCTAACTCAGTCCCACATGATCTTTTACGAAACAAGTGCACCTGTGTCTGTTACTCTTGCCTCCAGTATTGACCCCCTTGAATCCATCC
>NW_011897562.1:2674-4634 GCF_000151845.1 Pteropus vampyrus | reverse complement strand
TTATGAAAATGAAAAGTGTTTGTCACCTCAATGAAATTCCAGGGGGTCTAGTGGTCTGGGTAGGTTGAGATATTCCTACATAACGAAGGAAATCTGCTCCTTCTTGAACTTCCTTCTAATGAGAAAGAAAAAGAATACTGAGTGGTTTATCTGGTTTTCAGAAGCAACATACAACAAATTTGGATTCTTTCTCCAATCACTTGGTCAAATGACCCAAAAGACTTTCATCTTAGATTTGGTGTATTAGTTATATACTGTTACATAACAAATTAGCCCCAAATTTAGCAGCTTAAAACAATAACAATTTATTATCTTACTGTTTTCTTTTGGTCAGGAATCTGAGAGCACCTGAGTCTAAGTCCCTGGCTCAGGGTCTCTCACAAAGGGTCGATAAGGGTGTTTAGTGGGATTGCAAAGGTCGACTTGGGGATGATTCACTTATAAGCTATTGACCAGAAACATCAGTCCCTGGCTATATGTGCATCTCCACGAAACTACTCAAAACATGGAGGCTTGCTTACCCCAGAGTGAAGACTTCAAGACAAAAAGAAAGTGAGAGAGGAAAGTTACAGTCTTTTTGTATTCTAACTTTGGAAGTGACAATATAACAATTTTTGTGCCTTTTTTTTTTTTTCTACTGTAAGTAAGAACCTAGGTCTACCCACAATCAAGGGGAAGAAATCACATAAGGGAGAGAGTGAATGCTAAAATTTAGAGATTATTAGAAGTCAATTTAGAGGCTTCCTATCACTTTGAGATTCAGAGCAAAAGAAAGCTTTCTAGTTCACCCAGCTTGCAGAGCAGGGAGTTCTCAACCTTTAAGCCCTACCTAGTTAATCCAATGATATTTAAAGTGCCTGGGTAAAATCAGGATGCTGCACAAAGCTAGCAGCAAACTTTAATAACAGCAATAGAGGACTTACAATTAAACCAGCCAAGATTGTGGAACAAAGTTATGCCCTCTTTCATAATTAACTATTTTCCTTTTCTTAAACTGCTCTTAGTATTTGACTGGATCTTGGTAGAGATTGAACATCTGATCTTGAGAGACCAAATGATCATGCAATTCACATTGCTCATCATGAGCTAGAAGTTGATTAAAATAGAAATAAAGTTAGGAATAACAAGCAGCTTTTCATCATCAAGTGGAAATAAATAGTATATTAAGAACTATGAACCAATGTGCCCTGAAGAATAATTAGGTCGATGGGTTTATTTACAGTCTTAGACCTTCTGTTGCTACCACACTGATGGTCCTCATTCCAGCTACAATTCCAAAGAAAAGTTTCCTCTGATCTGTTTATTTATGTTAGAAAATTTGAGCCTTTTTTGAAATGACTCTATAGCAGGGGTCAGTAAATATTTTCTGTAAAGGACCAGAGAGTAAATATTTTAGGCTTTGCAGGACACATATAGTCTCTGTCACATCATTTGCTTTGTTTTTTTTGTTTTACAACACTTTAACGATAAAATTCATACTTTACTCACAGGTCATACAAAAACAGGGCACAGGCTGGTTTGGTCCATGGCTATAGCAACTCTTGCTCAATATTATAGGCTGGCTCCCATTAGAAGTGTCTGCTATCATCAAAACTTCACTCATGGGTAGCTCTAAAAGATAGTGGGTACAGTATAAATGCCCAATGGGTAGAATCTGATGGTATATTATTTTTTCCCTGTATTTGGAAGGAGAATTAGCTTGAGATAACAATACACATTGATTCATAAGCAGTAGTGGTTTGTCCAAAGATATGGAAAGATCAAGATGTGATGATTGGAAAAGGGGGATGTAGGTGAATCTCTTAGAATTATTCTAGAAAGTAAGAATATGTGTATTTCTTGTGACATTCCAAATATGATGGTGTGCTCTGTGAATGTCAGGCAGTCTTCTCTCCCAGCTATTTCAGTAATTACTCAATCAGCTCATTAGCAAATGTCCATGACTGTGCCTGGCCTCAAC
>NW_011897562.1:0-1764 GCF_000151845.1 Pteropus vampyrus | reverse complement strand
TCTGTATAGGGTTCTTTAACTGGCTGTCTTTTTCCCTGAATTTAGGCTTTAGGATCTAATTTTGCTAGGACATGTATATTTGCAACTCTCTTTTCGCTGATTTTTACCTGTCGTGATATAAAACTTTTCAAACTTCATATTCAGATCTTAAAAAAATATTGACTTATTTACTTATCGGGAAAGTTTTATTCTATTATGTGTGCTGTTGTCACTTTTGTTCTAATGTCTCTGACTTCTCCTCAGGGAGGAAATACATATGATGTTTTATCCCTATAATTATCATTTTCTTTCTTTTATTTTTCATTATCATATCTTTTTGCATTGCATTCTTGGAGAATCTCCCAGTGTTTCCCATAGTGTCATTAATTTTATTATTTCAAATTGTTAATTCTGACTTCTACTGATGAGATTTTAATCCTGTGACTGTGTTTTACCTTTCTTGAAATAATTTTTTATTCCATATAATATCCTCTTTATTATAATGGTATTTTTAATTTTATCTTATTTTTTCCTTATAGCTTTCTACTTTTGTTTCACAGAAACTATTTCTTTTTTGTATGCTGTTGCATATACCACTTTTTAAAGTTTTGATTTTTAATTCTTTTTATGTTCTAAAAAGTTTTGGTCTTAGAAATATTTTACACTCTTAAGAATTATAGAGGACTCCAAATAACTTTTATTTTGCAGATTATATTTCCTGATGTTTACTGAATTAGAAATTAAAACTGAAAAATTTTTAAATATTTATTTAATAATTCATTTATAATGTAAACTCATTATAAGTTAACATAAATAACATATTTTGATAAAAAAATATACATGACAAAACTAAAAAACTGAGAAGATTGACATTGTTTTACATTTTTGAAAACCTCTTTGATATCTAACCTAATGCAAGAGAAATGTTTTCTCATATCTGCTTCTACATTCAATCTGTTGCAAAATCATATGTTATGTATCCTCTGAAAAGTGTCACTGTACGCTTGTGAGAGAATGAAAGTACAAAGTGCAGATAACATCTCAATATTATTATGAAAATAGCTTTTACAAATTAGCCCTCTGAAAGTGTCACATGGACACCAAGGGTCTCCAGACCATACTTTGAAAATTACTGCCCTAATTCAGAAGTCAGTCTGCTTCTGAGTCAATACTATAATTGTTCTTTTCACTTCATGCCATTGGTTTCTTTACTGTTATATCATTGCTGTCTCGGAGATGCTTTTATAAAACAAGATAACACATTACTGAATGAAATCTACTTCAAGTACTCATGGCCAATGGAAGATGTGGTAAACTCCATTAATGCCCCCCACCATCTTTGCATTTCCCCACCTTCACATCCTTTGACATGTAATCTTTCAATGCCGTCATGCAAAGAAAGATTGTGAGGCTTCTGAATCTGGCTTAGCCATGTGACTTACAATGGCCAAGGGGATATAAAACAAGGCTTGAAATAGGTTGTGCTTCTGAAGCCATCATGAGAAGGATATGCCTGGGCTAGTTCACTGGTCCCTGGAGAAAGATGAGAGAAATTTGGCAGAGTTGCCAAAACAATCTAGATCAGCGAAGTTCAAGGCAGCCCATGGAACTACGAGCTACATAAATACTGATTATTGTTTTAAGCCCCTGAATTTGTGTAAATTGTACAATTGCTAAAGCAAAAGGAACTGAACACCAAATAAATGTATAAAACATCTGTACTATTTTTAAATCAATTAATATAATCTAAACAGTTAAGTATGTTTTTCAAATTATTCTAACTAG
>NW_011897561.1:1370-2527 GCF_000151845.1 Pteropus vampyrus | reverse complement strand
CACTGCTTGTCCAGACATTAGGGTAGAGACATGACATCTCATCCACACCCAAAAGATGGCTGAATATACTCCTGGTCTTTTCACTGCTCCACTTAGCAGTAGGTGATGGTAATAAGCAGCCAGGTGGTGGTCTCCCTTCTATCTCTTTCTGTACTGCAGCCTCCCTGAAGGGCCCTAACCAAACTAGAGTGACAGCATACCAAACTCTCCAAACAAGTCCTCTTGGTCCCCAAACATGCCATAAAGCATACTTCCTTCATAATAGAAAGGTCATACGGAAATAATGTGACACATACTTTCTTGCACTCAGGTCTAGCAAGAGTAGACACTACACCGGGAGCAAGTACACATAGCTGCTTCGCTGGAGCAAGCCACAGAGGTGGAAAATGAAGCCTTTGTTTCCAGCTCTCCTGGGTATTCGAGTCATTTTTTGTGAACTTGTAATAACAGACCTGATCTACATATAGGTTCTCTTGTCTAAAATTACTTATCTATGTTAAGTCTTTTAGTCACTGTTTGATAATAAAACACAAGATAAAGTACTTGTGAACACAGAAAATTAATGGAAAGGAAACACTGAGTGTATGCTGAGTTTAGCCACCAGCATCTATTTTTAAAGATGACCCAATTAGTTGTTACATAGAATATGGGGAGAAAAAAAACTCAGGCAAAGCTTTTAAACAAATCCACTAGTAACTTTAAATGCAAAACATTGTAGGAACAGTTTTGTAAAAGCTTATGGCATGAGTTTAACACAGTTGTCAAACATGCCAGAATGAATACATGAGGATAGAAAACCATCTATGTCTCGGGGGGGGGGGCGGTGCAAAGGATGGGATTGAAAAGTGGTCGTAAAAGTTACTTTATTAATTATTAATCTGTATGCATCTCCTAACACATTTCCCATTTAGTAAATCAGATTGTAGTCATTTTGCCACAGCCTTTTTCTCCCCAACTGTACCTGTGTGTAGAGCCTTTGATCTTCACACTGTGTGTGTGTGTGTATGTGTGTGAGAGTGTTAATGTTATTTAAATGTCAAATAGATCAAAGGTAAAGAAGGCTTGCCTTTTATTAAATTAGAGTATTCTAAAATTTAAACAAAATAATCCAAATGCTGAATTCCCCTTGAAGAACTGATATTGCACTTCAGGGCAAA
>NW_011897561.1:0-350 GCF_000151845.1 Pteropus vampyrus | reverse complement strand
AAAGGATGGGATTGAAAAGTGGTCATAAAAGTTACTTTATTAATTATTAATCTGTATGCATCTCCTAACACATTTCCCATTTAGTAAATCAGATTGTAGTCATTTTGCCACAGGCTTTTTCTCCCCAACTGTACCTGTGTGTAGAGCCTTTGATCTTCACACTGTGTGTGTGTGTGTGTGTGTGTGTGTGTGTGTGTGTGAGAGAGAGTGTGTTAATGTTATTTAAATGTCAAATAGATCAAAGGTAAAGAAGGTTTGCCTTTTATTAAATTAGAGTATTCTAAAATTTAAACAAAATAATCCAAATGCTGAATTCCCCTTGAAGAACTGATATTGCACTTCAGGGCAAA
>NW_011897560.1:4363-6911 GCF_000151845.1 Pteropus vampyrus | reverse complement strand
CGATCATTTCTCCTTAGTTTTTACTTTCTCGCTCTCTCTGGTACTCCTGCCCCTCCATAGAAAATGTTAAAGTGCTTTGACAAAAAGCTCCTTTTACTAGACGCTCAGCATAGAACTATTTTTTCTGTGCTCCATTTGGGTCCTTGGACTCATTGACCTTATCAAATAAGACTGCCAGGATGCTCTCATATCTTCTGTTGTCACGTGGCCCCTCTTGCTTGTGTCTCGGTCTCTAGTATCTTGTCTCTGGTAAGAGCCACTAACTCGGTCTGCACCTGAAATGTTCAAGGACATGCCGTTGACACATGGGTGTCTAGAAGTCAGATAGACGGCTTCGGGCCAGATAGCTACTGTGAGAAACTGTCCACATCTACTGAAATTAGAACTGACAACCAGCCCTGGATGTGTAACGCGAGATGCTTCAGTTCGGGACATCAGAACCTGGCTAGAGAAGGCAACAGCACAGGCTGAGTTTATCTGTTTCTTTGTTTTGCTTTGGGGCAGCTCCGTTGTTGTCCTTTGTAAAAACGTCTCTTTATTTTAAAAGAAAATATTTCTGACATTCGAACGACTAATCAAAAGTCATTATTCCATTGAGATGTCCAAAGTGACCTCAACGTAGCTCATGGTTAGTGCAGAAATAGGATGGTGCGAGCCTTCTGACGTGACTGCTCCCCTCCCGCTGACACAGTAGCCAGCTTTCACTGTATGGAATTTATGTCGTGGAAGAAGTTGGCTCATATTGATATGTAGGACACATTTATAAATTCTCATCTCTATACTAATGGTTGGCTGTTTTAGCAATGGTACCATGACTTTTGACAGATCAATAGTCAGTCTTCAAAGCAGGATGCCTGCATCCAGATGGCTTGCGAGAATCTTTTAGGAATAACAAATACTAATGATACTTTTATTTATACTTATTTTATGTCTAAATTGTAAAAAGCTTTAAGACGGGGATTGACACTGCCTACACTTTTGGTCCTGATGTGACATAAGAACCTGACATAGCCTTGGAGAAGAGTGGAAAAGCTAGAAAAAGGAAGAGTTGACAACGTCAACCTTGACCTCGTCAGTTCCCAGCTGCAGTGTCTCGCGGTTTATATGCTATAGGATGTTATCGATGAGGTGAATTTTATTTAAAAAAATGAGTCCTTTTAATAACTTAAAAAAAAATTAAGCAGATAATACCACGTACAAAATTTAAAACACTTAAGAGCATAAAGCATGAAAAGTCGTCCTGCCACTCCTGATTCCAGCCTTCGGTACTCACCTGGGAGGTGACCGAAGGCACCAATTTGTCACAGATCCTGCCAGAGACATGCCGTGCGCATACCACAAGCTGGCATAGCTCCATATTCCCCTCCCCCTCACTCTTTTGTAGAAGAAATAGAAGCAGCCCACACACGTGTTTTGCCCCTTGATTTTTTCACTTGTGATGTCACGGGAGAGTTCCGTATCAGTACACTAAGACTTCCCATTCTTTTGTACGACTGCATAATCTTCCTTTCTGGTTTGCCAGTCCCCATCCGATAGATATTTGTATCATATCCAGCCTTTTGCCATGGCAAACAACACTGCATCGGATCACGTTCTTGTGTGCGCCATTTTAAATAGATGCTGCTATGGCTGTTGGCTAAATTCTTAGGAGGTTGACTATCTGGATCAAAAAGTGTGTGTATTTGCAGTTTTGAGAGATACTGCCAAATGAACTTCATAAATGTTGTACCAGTTTACACTCCCACCAGCAATATATGAGAGTGTCTGTTTCCCAACAGCCCTGCCAACGATAAATACCTTTGCATAATTGGAGTTTGGAATTGAAAAATGAGTCTCGTGATTTAGTAAGATGAGCCAAGAATGAACTTATTCCATTTGGACATTCCTTTCTAAGGTAACTCTTTCCCAGCAATGGCATTCTTTAAAACTCTATGCTAAAATAAAGACATTAAAACCAGATCTTCAAATAACTATATCACAAAGTATAAACCAAAAATTTTCAAAATTAACGAAGCGTCTTCAACAGTAGTTCATATTATACTATGCTTTTTATATCATCAATAAATAAATAAACTTGGAAAACACAGATGATGATGAAGTTATTATTATTCATCATGATTAATACTGTTTTTTTATTCACCATATTATCATTCTTCGGTGATTACTGTTCTTCTTTTTTTATGATGCTACCTTCCAGTCTTATCTCAGGATAATATGTAGTATTTTGTATAATGGGATTTATAGCACATATAGTTTCGCATTCTAATTTTTGCTCTCAGCGGAATGCCATAAATGTTTCCCACACCACTGAAAGCACTTTCTAAATACCTTTTTAATAACTGCTTAATAGACCATCGCCTGGTCGAGTCTCATCGAACTATCCCACGACTGCTGGATGTTTGGGTTCTTTTCCATGGTTTAAGATACTCCTTTGGTAACAATCCTAAATTTACGCTTCAGGTGGAGTCCTTGAGATGAATCGCTACAAGTAGCCATATTGTATTGATAGCTTTTGATTTTTAAAACTGATAGCTATGGTCACTTTCCA
>NW_011897560.1:0-1377 GCF_000151845.1 Pteropus vampyrus | reverse complement strand
CAGAATCACGATGGGTGACCCGTATCAGGCTTCTGTTGCCTTTGTTGATGAAATTGCAAATTGCAAACTGGGGTCTACCAAACTTACGGTGTTTACGGGGGACCGAATGCAATAGCTTCATCTCTTCACCTATAAAGAGGAAGTTAAAGTAAAAATGTTCTGAGGATTAAATGAGATAAGGTATATAACAGGCTTTAAGCATAGTGCTTCATTCAACAAAAGTTACTTCTCATTTTTATTATGTTTTCATTGTACCTCACCTGTTTTGGGGGGGTTGTTGTTGTTGTTGTCATTTGGGTTTTTGGTTTGTTTGTTTTGTACCTTACCCGTTATTCTCAAAGTTCAGGCGTTTGGTATTTTGCTGTCCCAATATATGAAAAAAAATAGTTTATGTTCAAAATAAAATTCCAGACTTACCTGACAAAGAGATAGTGAGGACCTGCTCGGGATCACAAATATAAGGTCTAACCCTTGGATTTAAGGATTGTATGATCTCGCTGATGCGACGATGTAAGGACGAGGTCGTGCCAGCTTCTTCTTGTACAAGAGCAGAGAGAATAGAGAAGAAAGGAAAAATCTGCGAGACTTATAAACAGCAATATCCACCGTTTACATGTCTTTGTGAATTCAGTTTTCAAGAAAAATAGACGTGTTTTTAAATACTTGTGGTGGAGGCTCCATCCACTTCAGGACACGCCGGACTACCCGAAATTCGCCTTACCCTTCCACTGAAACAACTAGAAAGAGTGTGGGGACTAGAAACAGCAGACGTTTTGGGCGAGCGCCACCCGCTAGAGAAGGGAAATGCATGAAGTGAGACCTGGGATGGCCCTGACTTTTGTCTGGCGGCACTTCCAGAATGTGGAGCGGCGAGGAGACCCCAGAGACGGGGAAGGTGGTCGTCTCACTCCGCTGGGAAGATGCTGAACTTTGCACGACGGAAGCGGCCAGAGACGAGAGGGCGCTGTGGAGAAAAGATCTCCGGAGATGCTCGCGGGCCTGCTGGGGACCTGCGGTCGGAGACTTAACGATGCACGCAGGAGGTCGGACGAACAGCAGCTCGAGAGAGCTGTGCCGAGCAGTTCCCAGAGTGCACGCAGGGCTGGGAGATGCCTTCGCTGGGGGCCCCAGACAGGTCGCACTCTAGTAGTGCTGCTGAGCCTGAGCCCGTCCTAGGATAAAGGACATTCTAGGTCAGGGATTGATGAAGAATGATCCATGGGCCAGCTCTAGTCCAACGGCCTTTTTCTGTATAAATCCCTTGCGAAGGATGATTTTACAATTTTAAAAAGTTGTGGAAAGAGGAAGAAAAAGAGGGAGGAGAAGGAGGAGGAAGAGGAAAAAGGGAAGGACGATGTAGACTATCACAACAGAGAT
>NW_011897559.1:2271-3392 GCF_000151845.1 Pteropus vampyrus | reverse complement strand
TGACCGGGCTCTGAGTTTGTGAAAATAGGAAGTGCCAGCTGGTGCCAGAAATGCCATCGAACGCGAAAGGACGAGGATCTTCCAGCAGCTCAGGCACTCGGAGGACTAAACTACACGCCGCAGAGAACATTCCGGAACAGGCGATTCGTGACAAATGCCGGGCGGAGTGCGGTGACGAGCATGCGGTTCGGGATGCGCCCTTCTTGGCGCATGAGAAATGCAGTCTGCAGGCCGATCTGTCGCCGACTGGCCTGGGGCGTGGCATCCAGGGACCTGCTTCCGGGCGTCACAGCCCCGGGCAAGTCCCCGGCTGCAGCCTCGGCCGGCCCAAGCTGAAGGCCCCGAGTGTAGACGGGACTCACGTCCTCCGGGAGGTCCCGCTGTGGCTGCATCACTGTCCCACGCATTTCCTGTCCCACACGTATTCTCCAGAAGAGCAGATCCCCGAGGAAAGGAACGACTTGTGGGCTCACGCGCGGTGCCCGGTCCAGCCACGCGCCCGGTGGGTGTCCTGGGAAAGAACGTGCAGCGGGACGAGGCCTCTCCCTGTCCTCGCTCTGGACGTCCCCGTGGGCGTGAGAGCCCCGCCCACCACAGGGACAGGTCGATGGCTTAGCACGGGGACACATGCCACGGGAGGTGACCTGCGGGAAACCGAGAAGGGTGGCTCCACACGAGTCTGACAGAACCGACAGGCTGGCGACCTACGGGGCTGCCTTGGAGAAGAAGCCACTTCCTCTTAGAGAGGAAGAGGGAGCAAAGGCTTTAAAGAAACCCAGGAGGACACAGAGAGGACAGAGGACAAAGGAATTGGGGACTCCGAGAGCAGCTTTGTCCTCTCTGCCCACACGGTCACTGCGAGGGGCCACCGAGACTGGGTCACGAGGATGGGGAGTGAACGGGCCGAGCAGGCACGCAGCCCTCGGGGCCTCTCCCGAATCCTCACCCCAACGACCAAAGACTCAGCACCGGAACCCCCGGGAAGTCTGCTGACTTCGTGCTGGTGGCCCGTTGCCACCTGCTGATGACAGCTTCCCACGTCCTCACTTCCGAAGTCAGGGCCCGTAACAGCGCTGCGGGCGAACCAGGTCTTTTTCGAGATCGCTCCAGCCCCTAAAGTT
>NW_011897559.1:0-735 GCF_000151845.1 Pteropus vampyrus | reverse complement strand
AGGAAGAAACACAGGCACAGAGAGACGAAGCTACTTGCACAAAACGCTCGGCCACTATTTGAATCCACTGCCTGGCCATGAGAGTGACCCCTGGTGCATGTTCACTGAGCTTAGTAATAAATGTCACCGAGTCCTGGAAACTGAGCATGCACCTCGGGACACTAGAGACGAGACACGCGCATCTGCTGGACGCCTCCCGTTGCCAGCTGCACGTGCGGCACCGGACAAGTCATCCGGGCTGCGGGAGGTGGACACACACGGTTCTCCGTCGCCCTCGCAGGCGAGGACACTGACTCTCGGGGTCGGTAAAGTAAAGGACAAGGTCAGGCCGGGTGTGTCAGACCCCCAAGGTCACGCACTCTTATCAACGGTGAGGAACCACCATAGCCACAGGGACACAGTCGAAGGACACGAGCACGGAGACCATCTTCGTGCGCGCGCGCGTGTGCGTCCGTGTTCCAACGCACTCTGAAATGTGCAAAGTGGTCTGAGTGTGACACACCCGGAACCCGACTTTTCCCCGTGTTGAAGGACACCGCGTGACGAGGCAGGAAGCACCTCCCCAGCACCGTTTCCCTGTCTGACGAGCAGAGGGCGAACCCCGAGTCTGTGATTTTGGGCTAAGGGTGTTTTTAAGGAGAGTCTTTCACACATTCCCAGCAGATTTAGAAAAGAAAGCGGGGGACCGGCTTCTAAATGGAACATCTTGAACAGATTACAGCACAGAAAAACTTG
>NW_011897558.1:3371-4442 GCF_000151845.1 Pteropus vampyrus | reverse complement strand
CTTCATGTCTCATGTGAAAATAGCAAAAGGTAATTTATCAGTTCCATGTTGAGGACTACATGAGACTACTTACTCAAAGTACAAAGAATAATTTCTGAGACATGTTAGGTGCTAAAGAATAGGTAGTATAATCCGCACACATCATCACTGTAATGGTTAATTCTATGCGTCAGCTAGACGAGGCCATGGTGCCCAGCTCTTTGGTCAAACACTAGTCTAGATGTTGCTGTGCATGTATTTCGTAGATGTGATTAGCATTTATAATCAACTGACTTTGAGTAAAGAAGGATACCCTTGATAATGTAGGTGAGCCTCATGTAATCAGCCGAAGACCTTAGAATCAACAAATGAGATTTCCAGGAGAAGAAGCAATTCTGCCTCAAGACAGAAACATAGAAACCCTAACTGAGTGTCTGGTGTGTCAGCCAGCTGCCTGCCCTGTAGACTTTGGACTTGCCAGTCCCCACAGTTATGTGAGCCAATTTTCTCTTTTATTTATCTATCACCTATTATTCTGTTTCTCTAGAGAACTCTGACACAGTCACTAAAAAAATTGATAAAAGAATGAAGCGAATGGCCCCTCATCCCTGTGACATAAAACATTTTATTCTTCTGAAAACAATGTCTAACTCTGTGTTCCAAAGTTATATAGTTCTATAAAATCTTAGAGTTGTTCAAAGCATTGGCTCCCTTAATCTAAGCTTTTCATTTAAGGATTGAGAAGCAGCGTTAGCAACGCCCTCACACTACTTAGAGAGAGATGGAGACTAGGATTCAGGCCGGCTAACTGGTTGCTCAGTATGCTCACACATCTCAAGCAAGTGTTGGGACTCGGACTACTTTCTCAGGAACTTGATGTGGCAAGTTGAGTGTGTCCTGTTTGGAATACATTCTCTTTATATTTTAATGAATGGGATAAAATATTGTCGTGCCTTTTAAACAGTGGTGTTATTTTAATCTCAGATGACAAACAAGGATAATTTAAATAAGAAAGCTAATTTGATGAATAATAGCCAACTGCATTAGATACTATTGTCATACTTATGTATCCTTCATGTATCTACTATTGTT
>NW_011897558.1:0-2566 GCF_000151845.1 Pteropus vampyrus | reverse complement strand
TGTGGGAATATAAAATAATTTCTCACATTCACGTCAGAGTCTGGAAGGACAGCAGAAAAAAGGTGGGGCTGAAAAAATACTCAGAAATAATGGCCGAAAATACCCCAAATTGATCAAAAAACATAAAGATTCAAGAAGCTGAATAAATTAAAATTAAAAAAAAAAGATAGACACATCATAGTCAAACTTCTGTAAACTAAAAACAGAGAAAAACAATCCACGGTATATAAAAAACGCTTAAGACTTACGAGTAAACCAATAAAATATTCAATTAGAAAATGGACAAAAACATGCAGAGATACTTCACCAAACTCTTGAGAACAATAAGAGGGAAGTGATACCTTACCTATAAAAGGAAAACAATTGTAATTGCTGGTGATTTTCCATCATAATCCAGAGAGGCTGGAAGGCAATTGTACACCATTTTCTTCAGCTGCTATCTGGGCACTTCACAGTGCCAAGGGGATATCAGGCCAGGAAGGAATCATGACTGGGCAGGTGTTATTGATCCTGATTATTAGGAGGTGATCGGACTATTGCTATACAGTGAGGGGTAGTTGAGATTGTGATGAGTCCTCTTGAGTGCATCGTGATTTCCTAACTCTCAGTTTTATGGTAAATGCGCAGATCTGCATCCTCAGTCTGGGCAGAGTTTGCTGGTTGGAGGCTCAAGAACCCTCAGGGTTCAGGTCTAGGGGCACCTCCAGGTAAGATATCGATGCTAGTAGAAGTACAGCTGGGGGTAAAATGTATTTATTTGCAGTGATGTAGGTTAGAGCAGATGCAAATTTGCTTGCCGTTAGGGTTTGAAGGGAATCACAGAAATTAAGATGAGGAAAGGGAATGTGGAGTGTGATTATTAATTTCCGTGGTTTAAGTTTAGGCTGGATTTTTGGTTTTGTAATTGTGATCATTTGTCGTTTTCCCTCTGCTGGGTTATAAAAGTATGGGGTTGAAAGTATAGGTCCTATATTGATTAATGGGCAAAAATAAATTGTTCTGCTAGTAAAGTTGAAGAGGACAAAGGAGGATGATCAACAAAGATCACAATAAAAGAGAGTAGTGACTGGACTTAGAGAGAAGGCTGTAACAATGGGAGGTTACAGATGCATGGCAAAGGGGCTTTCTCCCGGTGGGTGACTGCGGATTGTGGCCACTTGCCAATAACTGCCTTTGCTGGTTGGGTTGGTTGGTGAATTGGGGGCTCTTGGTGAAAAAAGTATACATTTGTATTTTATTCTGCAGAACTTTTCTATTCAGACTTGAGATCTGATTAATGGCCAAATTCTGTAGCAAATGATATTTACTGGAATGAAGAAATGAGTGTAAGAGAAAAGGAAGATGGAAGGAGGATAGAGAAGAAAGAAAGTGAGAAATAAAGAGGAAGAGGGAAGGATAGATTTAAAAAAAATAATAAGAGGGGAACCCAGGGGAGTGGCGAAGAGAGACTAAAAAGAGAAAAAAAGAAAAGTCTTTGTTTATCTAGCGAGGCTGACTCGATGAGTGGTTTTTAACTTTGGGCCATTAGACATTTATTTTTATGAACTTTTAACACATGATTTGAATAATCAGAGAAACGTACGATCCTATGACAGATCATTTCATAAAGGTCTGTTATTTTGCAAATGACCTGGATTATGTCTTCCTCATGCTTCCGCAAATCATAAGCAAAACTCGAATCGTTTCCCATGGTTGACATGAGGAAACCGCTGACTAATTTACCATTAAAGAAAATTCTAATATTATAACCGATCACTATAAAGAATAAACAGTTACTGCTTTCTCACCGTGTATGCTGTTTTATAACGAAATACCCCTGAGCCTCATTCTATGTTTCGACTTGAGTGCCCCCGGTTTGAAAACTGTCTTTCTGGTGTATGCACAAGCAACTTTTACTAATTACCACTTCAGTGACTTAAGCTATTTCTGAACTTTGACAAGTCTCAGGAGTGAATACTGCAGCTAAAATTTTATAGAGAAAGAAATCTTGGCTTTGGCTTTCATTTGACCTACCATCCAGCTATGAGAGAGACAGAAGCCAGACATCTTTATACAGACACTGAAGGTGACGGAGTTTAAGAAAGTCTGCATGACTTTTCCCTACCCCTATTAATCGGTCAGGTTTGAGAGGATAGAGGATGCATGTTGATAATTTTAAAGCTTTTCCCAGAAGAAACTGGTTACTACAAAATTAACTGAGAAAATTGGGGTGCATATGGCTTTATGAATAAATGTACCCCGATGTTCATAGCAGTATTAATTCACGGAGGCCAAGACATGGAAACAACTGAAGTGTCCTTCGATAGATGACTGGATAAAGAAGCTGTGGTACATGTATACAGTGGAATATCACTCAACCATAAGAGATGAAAGAGTGCCATTTGTGACAATGTGGATGGATTTGGACATGACCATGCTAAGCGATATAAGTCAGACAGAAAAAGTTGGGAACTGTATGATTTCACTCATACGTGGGATATAAAACTGAAAGCAACAAACGAATATGACAAAGAAGCAGAGACTCATGAACTCGGACAACAATTTAGCGATTACCAGAGGGAAGCGG
>NW_011897557.1:2962-5362 GCF_000151845.1 Pteropus vampyrus | reverse complement strand
TTAATTTATCCATTCTTTAAAAAGAGTGGACTGTGTTCTCTTGGTCTCTATTCCGTCTATATGACACACTTCTGTAATGCCTACTGCTTAATAACATTTCAGACTTTAATCAAAAACCCTGTAATGTATTGGCACCTTGTATTCAGCTTACTTAGTGCATTGAAACAGCAGTAGATCTGTCACTGTAGATATCTTTCCCAATATCCATTCCAGAGGTTAGAGTAAGTCAGTCATAGTTACGTATCCCTACTTACCAGTGATTAAGAAAAGGTCAGGGAATCCACCTCTCTGCTTTTACAATCAAAATGGTAGATAAAAATCTTAACTCATAAAAATTAATACTACAACAATGCTATCTAATTCTATCATGGTCTTTCTCTTACTGAAAGAAGCTTAGAAGATTAATATAGTAGGTTGTTTGTTTGTTTGTTTGTTTGGGTTTTTTTTTTGCTACTAAATGATAGAGGCAGGTATCAAATTCATTAAACTTCAGGTTTTGAAGACCCTTTTTATTATTTATTGGGATGACACTGGAAAATAAAATTAAAAGGTTTCAGGTGTACAATTCAATAATACATCATATGTATATTGCACTCTGTGTTCACCATCCAAAGTCAAGTGAATAACTTTTTGTACCACCTTGTCCACAGATCCTCAGTTTCCTCCTGTGGGAAGCCAGCTCTCTCATGTAGGTGGAAAGGCAATGGAAGGAAGCTGGCACCATGGGGCTTGGGAGACATTAACGCAGTCTAAACCTCATCAAAGGCATCTACTCTTCTCAAAGGCATGAAAAAAATCTTTGGTTGAGACTGAAATAACCTCTGCCTAATCTTCACTAGAAGGAGCAACTGATTTATGTTTATTTTCAGAGGATATCCTTCACACATATAAAATATCCTACTGTTCTAGAAAAAATAAGGCTTTCTGATTATTTAGGAAATGATATGCTGCCAAATTAGTAGATACTACAGATGGAGAAGTCAGGGTTGAGTGACTGAATGCAGTTTTGCTGCCTGATGGGGCTGGATTTGAACTCCAGCTCTACCAATGACTGATTGTATGACTGTCAGCAAGTTAATTTTTTTTTTGACACTTAATATTTCATCTCTAAAAATATGTGTAGATTTCAATAATTCGCATAAAATGAGAACATATATAAATATATACAGCATGTTGCCAGGCACACATTTTGCATCTTTCTCAAAATGAGTTCCTGATTCTGTGCAACGCTGGTTTGAATTTTGATGCTTTTATGAGTTCTTCTGTAAACTCTACAGAAACAGAGATACTCTTATGAGATCTGATAGACTGAAAATGGCCAGAAACTCGTAGACACTACCCTTAATGAGAGTTTGGATTTACATCTCTCCTCCTGAATGTGGATCTGCTTTGAACTGCTTTGACTGCTAGAACATGACAAGAGTGATGCTGTTCCGGTTTTTGGGCCCAGACCTTTAGAGATTGATGACTTCCATTTCCTATTACTTGTAACACTCACTCTTGGAGACTCGACTAGCAATTAGAGATAACACTGGGAAGGATCTAAGGTTACATGAAAGGGGAGAGATGCCCGACCAGGCCCCAACTGTCTCAGGCCCTAGACATTTGACTTATTCTGATTGAGAGTCTAGATAATTTTGTGGAGCAAATATAAATTGTCCCAATGAAATCTGTCTCACTTTCAAATTTTTAAATTTTTAAATAAAGAAATAATGGTTGCTGTTTCAAAATGCTGAGTTTTAGTATCTGTCTATAACTTGATATGGGATATGGAATAAGAGATTTTGTTAAAGGCTTTAGACTTTAAATAACTATGAAAGGAGATGGTCAAGAAAAGGTCTAGAAAGGGAGGGTTAGAAGATTGGGGAGATACTATCCAGCAGTAACCCATTGGTCTGAGTGGACACAAGTTGATGTTTGCAGGAAAATTTGAAAGCCTGCACTTCTAGCTGCTGATGAGGATCCTGAAGAGAGAGGTTGTGAAGAGATTTATTGGAAGCTATTGCCTCTGTGTAGCAATTGCTTCTGTGTTTCTGAGGATCCCTAGTCCAGGAGCTGGTAGTAGGCCCAGTAGGGCAAGCTATCAGGAAGAGGAGGTGGATGTGGAAAGAAAGAAAGTAGAGCAAGCTGGAAGCTGCTGGACACATCTTCCTCAGTCCTCCACTGTCTGACCATAAAGGCCTTCACATAAGTATAATTGCTACTTAATTTCCTCTTTAAAATCTCGTACAAATTCCTCTTTTGGCTAGCTCTTACCTGGAGTAATATTGAGAAGGAGATTCTGAAAAACAGATTTATCAGCATAACAAAGCTGATGAAGTAAATCCAGCACATGTACAGTGTACATCATAGTCTGAGGCACAGCACTTTTTGCCTTAATTCAGATAGGTCATCATTTGT
>NW_011897557.1:0-2912 GCF_000151845.1 Pteropus vampyrus | reverse complement strand
ATGTGGATCTGCTTTGAACTGCTTTGACTGCTAGAACATGACAAGAGTGATGCTGTTCCGGTTTTTGGGCCCAGACCTTTAGAGATTGATGACTTCCATTTCCTATTACTTGTAACACTCACTCTTGGAGACTCGACTAGCAATTAGAGATAACACTGGGAAGGATCTAAGGTTACATGAAAGGGGAGAGATGCCCGACCAGGCCCCAACTGTCTCAGGCCCTAGACATTTGACTTATTCTGATTGAGAGTCTAGATAATTTTGTGGAGCAAATATAAATTGTCCCAATGAAATCTGTCTCACTTTCAAATTTTTAAATTTTTAAATAAAGAAATAATGGTTGCTGTTTCAAAATGCTGAGTTTTAGTATCTGTCTATAACTTGATATGGGATATGGAATAAGAGATTTTGTTAAAGGCTTTAGACTTTAAATAACTATGAAAGGAGATGGTCAAGAAAAGGTCTAGAAAGGGAGGGTTAGAAGATTGGGGAGATACTATCCAGCAGTAACCCATTGGTCTGAGTGGACACAAGTTGATGTTTGCAGGAAAATTTGAAAGCCTGCACTTCTAGCTGCTGATGAGGATCCTGAAGAGAGAGGTTGTGAAGAGATTTATTGGAAGCTATTGCCTCTGTGTAGCAATTGCTTCTGTGTTTCTGAGGATCCCTAGTCAAGGAGCTGGTAGTAGGCCCAGTAGGGCAAGCTATCAGGAAGAGGAGGTGGATGTGGAAAGAAAGAAAGTAGAGCAAGCTGGAAGCTGCTGGACACATCTTCCTCAGACCTCCACTGTCTGACCATAAAGGCCTTCACATAAGTATAATTGCTACTTAATTTCCTCTTTAAAATCTCGTACAAATTCCTCTTTTGGCTAGCTCTTACCTGGAGTAATATTGAGAAGGAGATTCTGAAAAACAGATTTATCAGCATAACAAAGCTGATGAAGTAAATCCAGCACATGTACAGTGTACATCATAGTCTGAGGCACAGCACTTTTTGCCTTAATTCAGATAGGTCATCATTTGTTTATATTAAGGATTATACTTGATTTATTATACTTTGTTAGAGATTGAGGATTTTCTCCTATTTCCATTGAGATTGTTATAGATAAGATTATGTGTACAGAGAACTGAAATCAAATGAGAAAAAATAAATGTTTGGTTTATAAAGAACTGTAGAGTTCCTAATAAATTTAAATGTTTGTTTTGCTTTGTTTCTTTTTCTAGTAAAAACTGCATTGGAGAACATGGGTCAGATCTGAAGCCAAAATTGGACCTTATGCTCTTTCATTCTGAATTGGGCAAAACTTGCAGTATAAGCTAACTTGACTTTTTGTTTGTAAGGAAAGGAGAGACAAGAGAGGGTGATAAGAGTGACGGTGACGGCAAAGGTGAGGGGAGAAAGTAGAACCTTCACCTTATAGTACATCCTTCCTGCTGACAGAAACCAAATGAGAGTCTGATATATCAGAACAACAAAGCAAAGAGGAGTCAGGAACATAGTTTAATGTCATCAAGGCACAACTTCATTCATTAATAAAAGATTCCTTAATAAATGTCAATATCTGAAAAATTTGAGTTATTCTTATTACCTGGAAGGAAAAAATGGAAACTGAAAGTGTTGGTTCATTGCAAGTCTATCCCTCATCCAATGGGCATAGGAGTAAAATTTATCTTATAGTGCCTGTTTTTAATAATAAGGCATATGAGTTAATTGCATATTTTCCCTTTAACTCATAATACTACGTAATGATATTTAACCAAAACACAGGAGAGAAACTTATGCAAAATAGAAGCCTTTAGAGGATTTTTTTTTTCTAAGTGCTCAGGCTAGAGCGCATATTAAAATAATTATTTTTATATATATATGTACCACAGCTTCTTTAGCCAATCATCTCTCATAGGACACATCAGTTGCTTCCACATCCTGGCAGCTGTGAATAATTCTGCTATGAATATCGGTGTGAAAATATCTTTTTTGATATGGGTTTTCAAGTCTTTGGGGTAAATATCCAGTAGAGGGATTGTAGGATAACATGGTAAATCAATTCTTAGTTTTTTGAGGAACCTCCATACTGATTTCCTTAGTGGCCGTACCAATTTGCAGTCCTACCAGTAGTGTATAAGGGTTTCTTATTCTCCGCATCCTCTCCAACATTTGTTATTACTTGTTCTGTTGATTATAGCTATTCTAACCAGTGTGAGATGGTATCTCATTGTGGTTTTGATTTGCATTTCCTTAATATGGAATATTATTCAGTCATAAGAAGAGATGAAATATTGCCATTTATGACAACCTGGATGGACCTCGAGATAATCATGCTAAGCGAAATAAGCCAGACAGAAAAAGTTGAAAAATCACATGATATCACTTATATGTGGGATATAAACCTAAAAGCAACAAATGAGCAGGACAAACAAACAGAGACTCATGGACAGGGACTATAGCCTACTGGTTACCAGAGGACTATAGACTAGTGGTTACTAGTGGGACGGGGGAGGAGGGGGAAGGAAGACGCGGTAAAGGGGGTTAAATATAGGGTTTAGGGGGAGGGTGAAGTGGGTAAAGGGGATCAAATATATGGTCGCTGAAGGAAACTGGACTTTAGGTGGTAAACATACAATAGAATATATAGATGTCAAATTATAATGTACACCTGAAAATTATATAATTATATTAACCAATGTTACCTCAATAAACTTAATTACAAATTTTTAAAAAAGAACTGATAAAGTAATTATTTTTAAATGCAAATAAATAATTAGACTTGCTGTTCACAAGGGAAAGATTATACTCAAATATGATATGGGTGTGTTAAATCTTATCCATGAAAAATAACTGTAAAAATATGTGATAAATAATTAGAAGAAAACATTGCATTAAAACAATTCCCTCTAAACACTGCTTTTGCCAA
>NW_011897556.1:3764-6499 GCF_000151845.1 Pteropus vampyrus | reverse complement strand
GTGATTCTATTTTTTATTTACAGGATTTATCTTCACTGTAAATGTAATATTGGAAGAAATTGGAGGGAGTTATCTCATAAAAATTATTTAATAAGTTATAATGCAACAAATATGCAAAACTTTCATGAAACAGAAATGTATTTGTAAGCATTCAAGTCTTTTTTTTTTTTTTGCTACAGGGTAATATCACAATGCTTCCATCAAGACACAAAAGAAGTTGGTTGTGGAAAAAATGACAATGTATGAGAACCAAGCTTCCGCATCTTCCCACAAAGATCAAAGATTAGACAGCTATCCACAACTAAAAACATCTTTGGAAGACTTCTAGAGCCTGCTTAGGAAATTTTAGCAACACACATGGAACAACAATAACAAAATCACATAAGAGGAGAAGAAAGAGAACTTCATTTTGCCTGCATTATTATATCCCCCAAGCTGGCACTGTTCAGTGCCAAGAAGAAACTTTATAGCTAGAAAGAGTTCCCCTCACCAGGAAAGGAAAACTGAGATGAGCAACCAGCCTCTCAGAGCACTGTGCAAAGGTCCTGCTTCAGTTTTAACCCACCCAGACTGACAAAGCTGAGAGTTGCATAGAGCCAGCTAAGAATAAGGAAGAAAAGCAGAGGCTGTAATAGAAGACATGCAGGGTGAGTGTTTCTGGTTCACTGAGAACTGCTCTGCAGATAAATGCAGCAGCTTCCACCACTGACAAAATCACCAGCCAGTATAACTGCTGCAGATCCCCTACAGATTGCAACATTTGTCACCTCACAAGTATTTACATTTACGAATGCCAGCCATCTCAGTATCTCTCTGCCCTTCTAGCTGTTTATCTGCATGCCCCCATCATGGCCTCCAGGCTCCACAGCAGTGTGGAGAGAGTTGAACCACAGGAGAGCACACCAACATCCAGGGCCTCTGCCCCTGTTTGTGAGTTCAAATCCAGTTCTGCCATCTGTCACTTGCTGGCACCTATAGATAGCCCCTCTAGCGATGCACTTGTGTGTTTCCACCCTGACTCCTGTCACTGGTCTCCACAACAGTATTTACACCCAGGGGTAAATTGTGTGGCCACAGATGAGCACACTAATAACCAGGGTCCCTGCAACTGCTTGAAGGCCTAGATCAGGACCTCCCTTCTGTCACTGGCTGGGATGACTATGTCAGCCTCTAACTAGCCCCTTCATCTAAGCACCTGTACAACCCCTACCCCCATAGCCTGATCCCTGTCATTGGCCTCCACTGCACTGTGAACACACAGGCGTATAATGTGCAGCCATACAGCCATAGGATAGTACACCGACAGCAGGACATCCATAGCTACCACATTCATACCTGGTCTCAACCTTGCTACCTGCTCTGGCCCCCATCACTATAAGTGTGTCTGCATCTGGCCTCTGTCACTCCATAGGCACCTGAAGGTGACCCTCACAACTGAGAGTGAAAAACACTGGTTCCAGCCACTACTGCTACCTGCCCTGGTTTCTAGTTATTGGAGCTGGAGGTGCCACTTAGGATCCCAAAAGCCCTTGTAGCCATTGCCATCCCTCTGCAGTGCTCACCAAAAACAACAGTTGTTGATTCTATGGACCCCTGTGGCCTGAGTCAAAGAGACATCACACTCCCACTGGACCAGGAGCTACCCCTGCACTCAGTGACCTGAACAATTAGTCAGAGTCACATCACAAAGTGATGTGTCCCCATCTGCAGATGAAAGGCTTCCCTTACCAAAATCAATCCATACAGTCTGAAAGAGGTGACTGCTTCTTCAAATGTGCAGACATATTTGCAAGGCTACTGGGGTTACAAAGAATCAGGGGAAAATATCTACACCAAAGAAATATAGTAAAACTCTAGTAACTGACCCAAAAGAAATGGACATCAAAGATTTCAAAATAATTGTTCTACAGTTACTCAGAGAGCTACAAGGGAACAGAAATGAACAATTTAATGACATCAAGAAAACAATACAAGAACGAAATGAGAAGTTCAATAAAGAGAAAACAAACAAACAAACCAAAAAAAAAAAAACCCAGTAATTTTGGAGCTCAAGAATATAGTGACTGAACTAAAAAATACAATAGAGAGCTTTAATATCAGTCTTGAACTAGGAGAAGAGAGAATTAATGAGCAGATAGATTAAAATGATCCAATCTGAGGAGCAAAAAGAGAAAAGAAAAAGAACAAAGAAAGCCTACAGGAATTAAGGGACATCATCAAAAGAAATAATGTATGCATCATTAAAATCCCAGTAGAAGAGAAGGATAAAGGAGTAGAAAGATTAAAGAAATAATGGCTCAGAACTTCACAAACCTGAGTAGAGATTTAGACATCTAAGCTCAGAGCTAACAAGGTTACCTCAAAATTTCAATCCAAAATGTTTTTTCTCCAAGACACATAATAAAACTGTATAAAACTAAAGACAAAGGAGATAATTTTAAAAAGCAGCAAGAAAAAAATACCTTTTCTCATATAAGGAACCCCAATAAGGTTATCTGCAGATTTCTCAGAAGAGACCTTGCAGGCTAGGAGAGAATGGGATGATATATTTAAAAGGCTAAAAGAAACTGTAAGCCCAAAATGCTAAACCCATCAAAATTATTTTTTGGAATTAAAGAAGAAACAAAGACTTTCTCTAATAAACAGAAACTGAGGGAATTCACTATTAAACCTTACAAAAATATTAAAATTTCTTTAAGCTGAAGCAAAATATCACTGATTGTATAATTTCAGTA
>NW_011897556.1:0-1904 GCF_000151845.1 Pteropus vampyrus | reverse complement strand
CAGCACAGAAAATCTCGACCAGGTGGTTCCACTAATGAATCCTATCAAATTTTTGAAGAATTAACAGCTAATACATCTCAAACTTTTCCAAAAAATGGAACACTCCAAATTCATTTTACAAAGCCAGCATTACTTTGATACCAAAAAGGATACTATAAGAAAATTACAGACCAATATCCCTGATGAATATAGTTTTAAAAATTCTCTATAAAATATTAAAAAACTGAATAGAACAGCATATTAAAAATATTATTCATTATGATCAAATGGGATTTATCCCTGAGATGAAAGGTGGGTTCATCAAACACACATCAATAAATGTGATACACCACATTAATAGAAGAGAAATAAAAATCATATGATCATATTAATAGCCATTTAAAAAAAGCATTTTATAAGATACTTTTTAAGTTAAAAACAGTTAATAAATTGGTTATAGATAATGAACATACCCCCTCAAAATAAAAGCCATTTATAACAAACCCATGACCAACATCATACTCAATGGTGAAATATTAAAAACCTTAAGATCGAGAAAAAGACAAGGGTGTCTACTCTTACCACTTCTATTCAACACAGAACTGGAAGTCCTAGACAGAGCCATCAGGCAAGAAAAAAATAAAAGACATTAAAGTAGGAAAAGATTAATATTATCTTTGTTTGCAAATATGATCTTATATATAGAAAATTCTAGTCTCCATCAGAAAAACTACTAGAACTAACCAACGAATTTAGTAAAGTTGCAAGGTATGTAATCAACATAAAGAAATAAGTTGCCTTTATATATACTAACAACACAATGTCTGAAAAATACATAAAGAACATCATTTTACTATAGCATCAAAAACAATAAAATACTTAGGAATAAATTTAACCAAGGAAGTGAGAGAACTATGCAATGAAAACTCTAAGATTTTAATGAAAGAAATTGAAGAATGGACAAATGGAAAGATGTTCCTTGTTTATAGACCAGAAGAATTAATACTAAAATGTCCATATTGCTCAAAACCATCTAGATTCAGTGCAACCCCCAATAAAATTCCAATGGCATTTTTCACAGAAGTTAAAAAGAAAACAATCCTAATATTTGTATAGATCCATGAAAGACCCTAAATAGTCAAAGCAATCCTGAGAAAGAGCAACAAAGCCATTGGCATCATCTTTCCTAATTTCAAACCATACTACAAAAGCTGCAGTAATCAAAACAGAATGGTAAGGACATAAAAATACACACAAAGACCAATGAAATAGAATTGGGAGCACAGAAATAATCCTATACATATACAATCAACTAACATTTAACAAGGGATCCAAGAACACTCAATGGGGAAAGATATTCTCTTCAGCAAATAGTATGGGGAGAACTGGCTAACCACATACGGAAGAATGAGTTGGACCTTTATCTTACACCACTTGTAAAAATGGACTCAATATGAATTAAAGACTTACATTTAAATCCCGAAACCATAAAATTCCTAGGAGAAAATATAGGAAAATGTTCTTTGATATTGGTCTCAGCAGCAATTGCCTGAGTAACACCAAAAGCAGAAGCAATAAAAGAAAAATAAATAAGTGGGACTATGTCAAACTAAAAATCTGCGCAGGGAAAGAAACCATCAACAAAATGAAAAGACAACCTATGAAATGAAAAAAATATTGACACATTATATATGTGAGAAGGGGTTATTATCCAAAATACATAAAGAACTCATAAATCAAAAGCAAAAACATACAAAAAACCTAGCAACTCATTAAAAAATGGGCAGAGGAAATGAATAAATATTTTTCCGAAGAAGATACTTAAATGGCTGACAGGTACATAAAAGTCTTCAACATCACTAATCATTCTAAAAATGCAAATCAAAAACATAGTGAGATATTACCTCACACCTGTTAGAATGGCT
>NW_011897555.1:3722-4078 GCF_000151845.1 Pteropus vampyrus | reverse complement strand
GAATGGAAAGACACCCTGTGTTTATGGATCAAAAGATTTAATATTGTTAAAATGTTCCTTTTTTTACTGTATTGACATGTGTATTAATGTTTACAGAACAATGATGGGTAAAATTGCTGGCACCTAATCACAAATTAAGGAAGTGACACCAAGTTGTACTAGAGTCTTTGTATTTGTTATTGTCACACACTCACAATAAAATAAAAGCCGATTTTACTTATGAAGGTCTTCAATGGGGCAATAGTCATTATTAATTTTACTCACGCCAATTCTTGACTTGTAAAATTGTAGGTGGCAAAATAGGAAGTATACATAAAGTACCTCTGTTAGAAACTCAATTACAATGTTAGACTCAC
>NW_011897555.1:0-2803 GCF_000151845.1 Pteropus vampyrus | reverse complement strand
AAAAAAAATTGAAAATCACTGCTATAGATTAAAGAGACTTATAAAGAAACTGTGGGAGATGGTGCCAATGGTCCCAGTTCTTCACTCTTCCCTTGGCTTGCTGTTTGCTTTGTAACCTCACAGTGTTCTCTTCGCTAAGTGGAGCTGAATTCTCCTCTCCTTGTTTTTGAATCTGACGAGGTGACTTCACTTGGAGAATGAAAAGCGAGTAGATCTGATGAAAGAAACTTTAAAGAAGCACTGGTGCAATTGAACATACTCTTGCAAGTCTGTTATTGAAGTAAGAATCTCCTAGTGTAGGCTGCAGGTTATTGGGAAAAGGTGAGAGAGTACAGACTAGAGTGGAACCAAACTAAGCCCAGCCTTGACGAGCTAACCTGCAGCCAAATTTAAGAAGAGTGTATGAGGTTAGTGGAAATCAATCCAAAATACACTGAGTTTTGCTGTGAATTGTTATCCTGCAGTATTAACTGATTTAATGAGATGTACTGAAAAAAAACAAGTAACGCTACCTATATCTTGAGTTAGAAGAAGAAAAAGAACAAGATGAAGAAGATGATAATAATAATTTGAAAATCGCAAGGCAATTAGGGAAAGTAATAATTATTATTACTTTCCAAGTTATAAAAAATATGAGAAATTGTGTTTATTAAAGAAGATTTCTTCTCTTTTACATATACTAACAATTATGAGTGAAATGATAGGGGAAGGAAGATATCAATAGAAGCAAATATACAGATGAGTTGATAACTATTGAGCTGGATGTAGAGACATGGAGATCCAACATATTATTTTTTTCTGCTTTTAAATGTCTTCAGAAAATTCTATAACATTTAAAACAAAATCCGTAGTAGAATAATAGAAATGGTCAAGAGATATTTTTGCCATAGTCTCAGAGTCCTACAAATGGATTAGCTACAAAAATAGCAAAACAAATAGTGCACAAGAGTAGAAGAATCCAAGCTCTATTATGACAGGCATTCTGAGAAATGTACATTGAGTCAAATATAGAGACTTTAAAATTAGAATAATATGCACTTTTTTACCATTTTAGTCACTTACCGGCTTTGTAACCGAGGATTTGACTTTCTGAATAACAATAAACTATTGATAAAATAAAACATAATTTGCAAATCAATATGTGGATTAAATAAAATTAATAGAAATAATGCAACCAGTAAATTATATGACAGGGAACATTTAAGCAAAAATTAGAGCTATTGCTACTGTTATTAGGTCTGACCTGTAATGTCTGTAATATAGGCAGGAAAGTTCAGCTTCTTGTAATAAATTCAATTAAACCATTATAGAGTATTTCTGTTTTATTATCTATGGTATCTGATATCAAAAGTCACTATGATTAAATTTAACTTGGGGTAAAAGATGTTCAAGTATGTCTCTAATTTTTAGATTATATTGATAGATAAAATCCTAATTTAAATATGTTCAATGTATGTCAATGAAAATTCATGGGAAGTGGCAATACATTGTTTAAATGCCTCACCATTCATATCCTTTATTGTAAACATTTATTTTGGGCATCACAGATTTTTTTTCCCCTAGGATGAAAATGTCAATTATCTTTTCCAACTTTTGAAAGTCATAGAACTAAACATCCACAAAGAACTGCCCATAGAAAAGTCATCCAAATTTTTTTGTTTTATGTCACTGAAGTGTTTTTAAAAGCACTTCAAGATGCTTTATAGACATCTTCAATCTGTAAGTGTTTACTTTAGAATAAACTTGAGAAGTTCAAGTAATAAACACCTAACTCTAAATATTTTACACTTATGAAATAAGAGGATAGTAAAGGTGTTTTTACCAACTTCTATGATTAAAGCAAGGGGTTGAGAGACAGAAAGTGGGAAAGAATATCTTTAGAGTGCCACTCTATGTATCTCTTTGTCAATTGCTGTGTAATGTAGTAACACATTTGCTAAAATATTTAAGCATGATCAGTTCCGCTATAGGGAATACGAGAAATGAACAAGAGGAACAAATAAAGAGAAAAGATAAAACAAAGTATAGACGGTAAATAAACAAATAGCTTGTAAGATTCAGGTGAACTTTATAAGATGCGTTAACTATAGATACAGAAAATAATCTCCAAGTTAAATTAGGGATGAAATAAATAGAACATATGCGAGTTGAACTGAGGTGTAAACAAAATAATTAATTAATATTGATTATAAGTAGAAAGGGATAGCAGTAGCAAATAAATCTTAAATATTCATGAGGGACATTTCATGTCATTTTTATATTGACAGCTATGATATCCCTAAATTAGCCACCCTATGGTGACATCCACTCTGGCCCATATGTCTTCTGCCCAGAGCACTGCAATAACATCATAGGTGCTTGTCAGGCTATCTGCAAATTACAGCTGTAGTCGGATGCACTTGCTTATGCATCTCTTCTACTGAAAAAGCATGGCTTGGCTTTGTAGGTCTTCAGCCAACAAGGCCTCTCACTTACCCTTAACTTGGCTCCTCAAAAATCACACTATTAGTGGAGAAAGCTGATGCGGCAGAGGGAGAAACAAGACATATAGACACCGTACGATATAAAATTCAGGAAATATAGTTCTCCCATCCTGCCTGTATTTTAGCCTAAACTGGTTAACCTATCCTCCTCATTCCCCTTGTTCCTTGTTCTGCTCTACTTTAAATAGGTTCAATGAACCATTCCATTCAAATTCAAATTACTGGTCTGTGATTCTCTCTGTTCCATGACTTCTAAATTAGCCTGACTGATAGTGTACAGATCAGGAAATGTATGTGTGTGCATACACACACACATATAC
>NW_011897554.1:0-4353 GCF_000151845.1 Pteropus vampyrus | reverse complement strand
TTAACTTCCTAAGTGAATACTAGGTTTTTTATTTTAATATTTTCCGACCTTTCTATTTCAGGAAGGAATATTTTTTTCCTATATAATAAATACAAATCTTTGCATCCTTTTGGGGAAACAAAGTGTCATTTAATAAAGAGTGAGAATTTTCCCAATGGTTTCATGATTTTCTTTCGGTTACTCAATAGCTGTAAAAGTACTACTTACAGAGAGACTTGTGTAGAATGTAAAAATAACAAAAGTAGCCTACATATCATTAATGTAAATGAGAAACCCAGTAGCGTGCGTTTATCCCTTAACCTAAATAAGTCTAAGAAAGTTGACTATTTATTCATTTTATTATAATTTCTGAAATTTAAAATAAAATAAAAATACAGTAAGTTAACATAAAACTCATTGAAAAAGGTGCAACCTCTGATAAAAAATGAAAAATTGAGCCAGTTATCTAGACAATTTAAGCTTAAAAAGTAATTTTCTTGAGTTACCTAGCTATCTCAAGCAAATGAGCCTTTTAGTTCAATTTATACAAAGTGGCCTTAATACTTCATGGTATTTTGTGCAAAGCCAGGAAAACCTATATTTCCTTTCTTGCTGAAATAAAAAATTATACTGAAGAGAAAGCTAAGTCTACACTGTATTTCATGAGATCTATGTAAATGTGTCTTTAAACAATTTGCTTGAATCTTCTCTATTCAAGTAAAGCAAAAGTTATTTTAAGAAGGTTTGTACATGTTCATATATATTTCATAATGTAACTATTCTCCTATTTTTTTATTATGTTTTTTACACCTAACATTAAATGTTATCTTGCTTTGTACTCCAGGGAATACTCTAATTAAACAAAATGGGAAGATTTCTATTCATTTCTCAGCAAGAAAAATGATTTTTGGAGACCATGAAAATCAGGAGTAGATGACAATAAAATGAATGTCTTCTTCTCACTCCCTTCATTAAAAAATAGTTTGGCATTTGGAGACTGGTGCCTTTGAAGACTATGCAATCACAATTATCGACATATGTAACACATGATAATGTCATATCTTGCCTCTTATATTTTTTAAAGATTTAGGTTTCCTGTAGTTGCTTAAAAATGTTATTTGACATATTTAGGTGCATCCTTAACTATGTCTTTCTCAGATAATTTAATATAGTTCTAATTTAAAACTCACTTTCTACAAAAGACTTTCATTCTGAAGGAACTAAGTACCTATTTGTGCCATTATTCAGCATAGCAACCTAATCATCTCTTCAAAACTAGACCCACTGCTGTTCTTACATTTCCAGGGTATCAATTAACACTGAGGTAAATTTAAAAAGGAAAAGAAAACAGAAAGACTAGCTCGATTGTCAGAAACAAGATTTAATGTAATCATCGATACTATAACATGAATTTGTGTAGCTTTATTTCATAATGAAATTGATATAAAGAAAATCACCTGCCCCTCTCTTAGTGATAGTCTTAATTATTTTTTGGCAATATTAAACGGTAATAAAAAATGGTGTAGTCAACAACAAAACCAGGTCTGTCTAATCTCGGTGACTGATCATGAAGCAATACAAAACACTCTAGCCTTAGATCAATTAAAAGTAATTATGGTTTTGTCTATCAAGTCCATTCTCAAAGTCTAACATCAACTAACGAAAGAACTTCTCATAATTCCATAGATTTTAGGGGATGAGATGGAGGGAGTGCTGATCAGTACCTGGTACTACCATTTAGACTAAATAGAAGGCTTTAACTCTACATAACCTAATTCTGCATGGATTTATTATAGATAATTTAAATACTATAAAAGTTACTCTAAGTCTAAAAACAGAGCCCAATCTCATAACAAGTTTAGAAGGGAAGCATTTAGTGAATATACAGAGCTTAGGTATTTAGTAGTATTACTCATAGAAAACCTAGAGTAATGAAAAAGTATTTTCCAGAATAAAAGTGAAGGAATAGTAAAATTTATGTAATAAAATTTCCAGAGAGTTTTGCTTTAAAATGCAAAACTTAAGTTTTTAAGTTTTTTTAAGGCAAATATATACTGATCAGGAAAGCGGTTCAGGACAGGCCTCCCCAAGATATGCTACATTGGCAGGTGGATTATTTTGAGCTTGAAGGCCTCCCTTCAAGAATTTAAATTAGAGGACTTGCCCATAATGAGTTATTATGAGAAGTAACTTTTTATGACTTTTTATATGGCAGAGCTAGCTTCTAATTACTGAACATATGCTCCTCTTACCACCTTGTGAATTGCACTCCTCTCTGAAGCTCCAAGACATCTCACCTCATTCCTTGACTCAGGATGCCATATAGACCTCATTCTACCTTTCTGTCTCTGAACTTCTCATATGTGGGGTTCCAATATGTACATATGTAATTAAATTTGGTTATTTTCTCTTATTAATCTGTCTTATATGGAATTAATTATTAGAGCAGCCATAATAACCTAGAAGTAGAGGAAAATTTCTGCCTGGCTGCATCAGTTTATTGCTCTGATACTTTATAATTTACATACCAAAAAACCATTATTTTTAGGAAAAAATACAATTTCGGTGATAACTAGGAACAGTCAAACTCATAGAGAAAAGTAATGGAATAACATTTTTAAAAACATATTCATTTATATCGCCATGTTATTGACAAAAAGTTTCGAAGCAGTAAATTCATATACATTGATTCTGATTACTAAAATACTATAGTGGTTATTTTTACACATTTACATTCATAATTTAGCCTGTATTTTACGCTATTTTTGTTTTTTAAGAAAAATATATAAATCCGTCAGATAAATTTCCCTCCTGTGCCGTATTTTTCTCTTACTTACATGTATATCTAATAGCTAAAAGAGGAGAAAAGGAACCGGTGAAAGAAGTTGCATTTTCCCCGTTTGTTCCTCTCAGAGAGGCTGTAAATACAATGCCCTCTCTCGTGACTGAGACGGCGCGCGCGCGTACACACACACACACACACACACACACACACACACACACACACACACACACACTTCTATATTTCTAATTTGCTTTTCAGTTCGAGTTACAGGTTTTTTCATAGTCCATTTTAGCAGTATTCAGCTCCCTGGCATTCTTTCAGTGATTTCCCTTTCTCAGAAACTTGGTTTTCACTGACTCATTGTTTACCATGCATTTAAACTTCCCAGCTCTTTTCTACTCATTCTGCTCTCTGGCTTTCATTTGTAAGTAAATGGAAGTGGCCTCAAAGCGTCCCCGCTTTGCAGTGCTGACTAGAAAGTGACTTTCTAATGACTGAGAGCCTGTTCTTTAGGAAATTCAATTTCCCCCCCACACGAATCACACTCTTTAGCATTCTTTCATATTTTAGAGATGCTTTTCTCTAGGAGCTTATTTAGGGCGGTGTAGCCAGGTGGAAAGGGGTTGAGCTGAAAGTCACTGAAATAAGGATTGCATCCAGACTCCTGCTCTGCATACTCCTCTGTGGCCCTGTGCTTCCTTTTGTTAGTATAAATCAAATCTTTACTTTCCACCCCTGCCTTCTTTCCTGTTCTTATTATCTTTGTTCTTCTCCTTTCTTTTTGCCCTTCAAAATGGTTTCAAGGTAAAATGGCATACAATACAAAAGCTTTGTATAAGCAGTGAGATGTTTCTAGCTAAAAAGTGACAGGTTCAGTCTATTGCAAAGAATAGGTCCTTCTGTTCAATATGCAATAATAAATATATGTAAATAAGTGTGATGGGGAAATAATATCTTTCCCCAAGGTCTACTGCATCCCAATTATTGTGCCAAATGCCCTAAATATGTTATTTTATTTATTTTTTACAATTAAATTGTGACATGAGTATACAATCCCAATTACATCAATAAGTAGGGCCAGAAATTTTAATCATCTTTGTTTATTAATTTTGTTAATTCAGGGGAAAAGAGATTCAACACTAGTGTTGGTTACAATCTGGAAGGAGGGTACAGGTTTTTTCCTTGGAGTGATGAAAATGTTTTGGAACTGGATAGAGATAGTTGTTGTACAACATAGCGAATATACTGAATACCTCTGAGTTGTTCACTTTAAAATGATTAAGTTTATCATTGTAATTTCATTTTGTAATTTCACTTCAATAAAAAGATAAAAACAGTGTTTAAAAGAGTTATACTATTTGAGTATTTTGTACAGTAGACACTAAAATACCCAAATAATGCCCCTGAAGTCGCCTTGCTCTGTGAAATTCTTGGAGTGGGAAAATAGGTGAGAAAAACAAAATGTGATTGTGTCTGAGGTCTTGGCTTCAAACCCCAATATGGAACTCCAATGGCCAAGAGGATAGTGTAGAATAGTCATGTTACTTTGCTCAACCCGAAGCAAACCATTTGGTGTGTTTTCCCCAAGC
>NW_011897553.1:1535-3784 GCF_000151845.1 Pteropus vampyrus | reverse complement strand
GGGAGGTAGATGGGGTAAAGAGGGTCAAATATGTGGTGACAAAGAAATCTAACTATGGGAGATGAACGGACAGTGTAAATATATATGTAAATGTGTACAGCTGAAACTTAATGGATTTCATTTACCAACATCACCATAAAAAATTAATTTAAAAAAATAAATAAAATAAAGAAATATTTATTGTAATGCTTATTCAATTATACTAAAAATCATTAAATCATACACTTTAAACAAGTGGACTGTATAGTATGTGAGTACTAAGTTGTATCTTAATAAAGTTGTTATAAAAAAAAAAAGTGGCTATTTAAAACTCAGATTACATTTCCCAGTAAAAAAGATCTAATAACAAACCCTTATATTTGTGTGGTATTTCAAGAGACACCTTCTTATCAATTATCTCATTTGATCCCTCAATGGTTCTGTGAGGTAAAGAAGAGAGATAGCTTCCCTTCTGCCACATTACCCTTGACCTTCAGCCACCCCAGAAACACCTTTTTGGGACGGTGTCTCTGTGCCTGTTCCAGGCAGGGAGAAAGCTTCTGTGAAGGATTTCCATGATAGAAACAGGTGTCACACTAAACTGACTGCTACACCCAGGCCTAAATATTTCTTTTCCTTTCTCCTCTGTTCGGGGCCCCTCAGAGGCCACCTAATGTGGATGGAGTCCCAAGGCTGTGTCCAGCATTGTGTGAAACTGCATGCAACAGAGGGTAGAGGGGTGAGGAGAAATTTTACTGCCTGGCACCAAACTTCCCCTTAGGAAAATATCTAGGTTAGCTGGAGGCTATAGGGTGGATTGTCACTCCAATAAATTTAATTTTTAAAAAAATTTAAATTATGTTTTAAAAGATTGTTTTATGGAGGAATGCTCACCATATATTAGTTACATTAAAAAAAGAAGTTATAAAGCCCCATACACATATGACTGCGAGTAAGAATTACTAGAGGGATATGATGGCTAAGTGGAGGGCCAGGGGAGGGAGGGACCAATTGGGGGGATCATTTTATGAACATTTTAAAGGTCTAATCAATGTACTGTATACTTGAAACTAATTTAAATAAATAAATTTATTTAAAAAAAAGAAAAACAATTAAAAAATTATTGGAGGGAAATACATCAAAATGTTAACAATTGCTTATTCTGGGTGACATGCTGACTTGTGATTTTTTTTCTTTATTCTTTTCTATAATTAACATTTATTAATTTGTCATAAAAAGTAAAGGTATGTTTCTTTGTTGATTATCTGTTCTAAAAGAGTCTCTGTAGGAAAAACTTCAGCTCTTTGCTCTGACATTCAAGGCCCTTCATAATTGGGACCCATGACACGTCTCACATTTTGCTGCCCACTCCATCCCTCAGGCCACACTTCTTCCTGGTTCCTGCCTGAGCTGTGCTCCATTCTCTGCTATGGCCCCCCTCATCCTCTCCGCCTATTTAAATCCCAGCCATGTTTACAGTCTCACCTCCTCAAAGTCCCAGCCAGGACTTCCATACGCCAAGTGAGCCAGAATAAGGACCTGAGGCTTGGCTGGTTGTATGGCCTTTTCAGGCACTCTTGATACTTCAGGAACAAAGAAACTCGCTTTCCCAAAAGGCCCCCCAGCATGAGTTTAAGGCAGCCTTCTCTCACACACTGTATGTCCTCTTTCTTCCCTTATGTTGTGCTGTAGATAAGGGAGAGTTGATGCTCACCAATGAATGAAGACTACTCCTGTCCCAATGGACTGCTAACCAGTGTTCAAAATTCAGTTCAGTTCAATTCAGCATTCAAAAAGTCAACATTTAAAACCACTTCTGACCCTGAGGGCAAATAAGAAAAATACAATCAATTCACCCATCATTTATTCGCCCATCCTTATATTTATTCATTAACCATTCATTATGGTTAATGAATCCTGTTAAAAATTTAAGCAATAAATACTTGAGCATCTACTATGTTGCAAGTGCATGCCCAGGTGCTAAGACCACAAGAATGTACAGTGTCTGCCTTCATGTGACACACCATCTACCTGGGGAGGCAGGTAAATACAGCTACAGGGCAATAAAAGGTAAGACCAGCTCGGCCCCACTCCCACCACACACACACACACACATACACACACACACACACACACAGGCACATACACACAGACATGCACATGTATACTCAGATACACATGTTTCTAGAGCATAGCATGGAGTTTGGCCTACAGAAAACTAGATTAGCAGAAGAAAGGTGAGCTGTTTTTACTCTTAACACTTCTGATAC
>NW_011897553.1:0-310 GCF_000151845.1 Pteropus vampyrus | reverse complement strand
ACACACACACACACACACACACACACAGGCACATACACACAGACATGCACATGTATACACAGATACACGTGTTTCTAGAGCATAGCATGGAGTTTGGCCTACAGAAAACTAGATTTGCTGAAGAAAGGTGAGCTGTTTTTACTCTTAACACTTCTGATACCAAATATGTGGGAGGTTTTCTGCACCAACCAATTCTCCAACTCTCTAGATGGCAACTGGGTGTCCTACATTTCAATTCTGACACTAATTGCCAAAGTTAGTACAGACCCCACAGGTTAGCTGAGTCCCACAAGACTGCCCCCACTTCACA
>NW_011897552.1:4952-6608 GCF_000151845.1 Pteropus vampyrus | reverse complement strand
TTCTCCAGAACTGTTCTCATATGGAGGAAAAAAATTTTCTTCTTAAAGTCACAGTTTTCCAAGATATAGATGTAAATCAGGCAATAAAGCCAGAGGAAAGATAGTAGATTTTGGCCCAACTAGAAAGGCCTGTCCTTCAAAGCCCTGTCTGGTTGTTACCTCCTTTATTCAGACTCTGGGACCACCTCCCAATACAGAATGAATCGCTCCTGCAATGTCACACTTTGCTTATGACATTTCTCTCTTATATACATATGTCAGTCATACCCGTATAATAGTTATCGGTTTACATGTCTTCTTCCCCTCAGCTGTGAGCACCTGAAGGGCAGTGGCCATATTTTAATCCTTTATTCAATAAATATTTTCTGAGTGCCTCCTATGTGCCAAGAGCTGGTCTAAGAACTGGGACGTTGGAAATGAACAACCTGACAAAGTTTCTCCTGCATGTGGCTTATTAGTTTTGCATTTCCCAATGTCTAGCATAAGTGTATTAGTTATCAATTGCCACATAACAAATTACCCCTAAATTTAGCAGCTTAAAACAAAAAAATAATTTATTACCTCACCCAGTTTCTGAGGAAGCCGGGAGCATATAAGGAAAGCCAAGATTTTGTTTATTTTTCACATCAAAATTTTGCTCAGAAATATGAAAGATATATACACAAAATACAATTTGGTAGAAATCTGGGAGCAGTTTGGCTAGGTAGTTCTGGCTCAGGGTATCTCATGAGCCTGCTGTCAAGAGCTCAGCCAGAGTGTCGTCATTGGAAGTTTGATTTGGCTGAAGTATCTGCTTCCAGACTTGCTCACATGGCTGTTGGCTGAAGACCTCAGTTCCTTGCCATGTAGCCTCTCCATAGGGTGTTCATGACATAGTGGCTAGCTCCCCCCAAATGAATGTTCCAGGAGAGAGAAAGAATGAGCAAAAAAGGAGCTGCAGTGTCTTTTGTCTAATCTCAGAAGTGACACACCATTACCTCTGCTATATTCCACTGTTCACACAAACCAATCCTGGTACAGTGCAGAAGGAGACTGCAGAAGGAGACTACAGAAGGGAGCAAGGATCATCCAGGGACATCTTGAAGGCTGCCTGTCACAGCAGGGCAATCAGTGATGGGTGTTCAGAAACCATTTCTTAAAGTTTTACCCCAACAATCCATAAGACAAAACCTCTACTTTAAGAAAAAAATATGGACTTTAGTTTTAGAACAGTTTTAGTTTTACAGCAGAATCAAGTGGAAAGTGCAGGGTTCCCATGTCTGCCCTGCCTCCACACAACCACAACCTCCCCCACTATCAGCATCTTGCAACACAGTGGTATAGTTGTTACAATTTATAAACCTACATGGACACGTCATGATCAACCAAAGTCCATAGTTTACATAATGATTCAATCATGGTATTGTACATTCTATGGGTTTGGAAAATGTGTAATGACACGTATTCATTATTATAGTATCATACAGAATAGTTTCACTGTGCTGAAAGTCCTCAGTGCTCCACCTATTCATCCCGCCCTCCTCCCAACCCCTGGCAACCACTGATCTTATTGTCTCTATAGTTTTGCCTTTTCCAAAATGTCATGTAGTTGGAATCAAACAATATTTAACCTTTTCAGATTGGCTTCTCTTAGTAATATGCATTTAAAGTTTCTCT
>NW_011897552.1:0-2177 GCF_000151845.1 Pteropus vampyrus | reverse complement strand
GCTGGTCTTCTTGATTCTCGTGGGCATCTTCATTTTAGCAGGTAAGAGCACCCTTTCTTGTCCTGGCCTTTAGGAATGCAGAAGGGGGTATGTAGGAAGTGAGAGCAGATGGGAACCGGAGAGCTAGAGTCTCCACTCTTCGTTTCCACAGTCGTGAGCCCAAACACTGTCCTTCTCACCATGGAAACTGTGAACGAGAAAGCCGGTTGGCCTTTCTGATCTTGCATCATTGTTAGCAGCATTGCTTGTTTGATATGAGATAAATCTTGGCAGGGGCTACATGAGCTTGGGAAGTCCCTGAGTCCAGGAGCAGAGACCTAGTTTCTCCGGGTGGTGTCTGACTTTTCCTGCATCATTATGTGACACCATGCACTACGCTGGGCCTCCCTGCGTAGCTCTACACTGTGTTTTGCACAGAGCAGGCTGGGCCCTTTGTCCTGAAGTGTGATGAAAATAGTCATGAGACACTTTGCTGCTAAGGCTAATCAAGGCCACGGTCAGCCTGCTGCCCTTTTGCAATTACTGGGGTGGGATGGGTTGGCCCCAATTCACTTGGGCTCTTCTCCCTAGTTTCTGTCTGCAGGACAGGCAGGTTTGGAGCACATTCTCTAGGCAGGAAAGAGCAGAGCATGGACGTAGGAAGAGATCAGATGGAGGACCCCATGCTTTGAGCAGCTCAGTTCATAGCCATGATGGAGATGGTGAAGGGACAGAGTCTGTGGTGGTCTCTTCTGACTCTCACTCAGAGAGAGGGATTCTCAATGCCCACCCTTCTCAATGGAGGTATGTAAGGCTTGACAAAGTAAGCCACGGGATCAGTTTATTTCAGCCTCACTTGTCTTACATGAGTGCCTCGTTTGTGCCAGTTTCCGTGCTAGGATTGGAGCCACAGCTAAGACCCAGGGGCTTCCCCTAAGGAGCTCCCAGTCTAGGGGACAAGGCAGGTACACACAGATAGAGCCCTGTCTCAAGGGACTATGATGGGGACATATGTTGACACAAGTGCTGTGGTAATACAGAAAAGGCACACACGGAGGAAGTGTGGGTGTGGCATGGTGCGGGGATTGGTCAGAGCAAGGCTTCTGGCCAGGCAGAGCTGGCTTGAAGTGCTGAGGGTGGGGTCCCTGACTTAACTCTAGAGAAGGAATCTGGAGGTTAAAAGCCCTTGCCGATGACCCTTTGCTGGAAACCCTGAGGAAGATGCCTAGGACCTCCCTGGTCTTGTCTCACTTAGTGTCAAGCAAAAAAAGTCATCTGTGCCCTTTGATGAGGATGTTCCGTGCTACCTGCACCCTCAGGCTCCTGCACTCAGGGCAAAGGGCATCATTAGGAGTAGTGCCTGTCCCACCGACCATTGACCCGGAGGGCAGCCAACAGCAACAACGAAGGAAACTCATGATTCATCCCAGGGATCCAGGGATGAGATCCAGCCAGAGGATGATTTGAACATGTTCTTGAGCTACTCAGTGAAAGATTGGGATCTGGGTTTTGTGGGCTTGGCTGCCATGACCGTAACAAATTTCCAGAATTTTTGGAAAGTGTTTCAGCCCAGCAGGAAAGCTGGGCTACGGTGTTACAATTTCTCTGCTAAACATAAAAGTTTTGTTCTGTTGACTTTTGTTTAAGGTGACAGACAGAAGAGGGTCTACAGGAGTCAGGCTGGTGGGGACCCTGGGGCAGGTCTCTGGGGATCTGGAGGTTCTGGAAGGACTTCATCTTTTGGGGAGAAGGCTTGCAGGGAAATGAAAGTTCTCGTCTGGTGTCTGATGGGCTGTTGTGGAAAAGAGGAGACACATTTCTACATGGCCTCAGAGGGTAGAACCAGATAAATGAGTGGATTTGTAACAAGATAAATTTCCATTCAAAATTGGGGAGCATTTCTAATAAGTAGTGCTGTCCAGAATGATGAAGAAAGGCTTTTCTCCTGGCTTGGAAGTTAAATGGGATTTACGATGACATCCTGGAAGTTTCAGAATGGAGTGTGGAACATCATTTCCTGATCTAATGAAAACATTGTCATGCTTCCTTAGTTGTTCCATGTGGAAACCGGGGGAGGATTTTGATCATTATGATCATCTCTGACCCTGAAATTCCTGGATACCAGAAATTTGCCAGTGTGGAATGAAAATTTTGAATCGATTGGAACTGATCTGATGACAAAGAGCATCATACTTAAA
>NW_011897551.1:1256-2664 GCF_000151845.1 Pteropus vampyrus | reverse complement strand
AGAACAGCTCCAGCTACCATCTCACATCTCTGACCCGCTCTGCACTCATTCTATCCCATTATTCCTCTCTTCCTGTCCTCCTGGAGACCCCCTGTAATCAGGTCCCAGTACCCACCATTCTGTAGAAACTGCTCATGTTAAGTCACCAATGATCTCCAGGTTGCTGAATGCAGCAGTCAATTCCTAGTCCTTATTTCACCTGAACTATCAGTTCATCACTGCCTCTTTGAATTTTTTTTTTTTTTCACTTGACTTCCTGGACTCTGATCTTTCTTGGATCGTCTATCTCATGGGCTGATCCTTCTCAGTCTGATTTAATTATTCTGCCTCAAATTCTCCATTTCCAATATCCAGCTGTCTTGAAGTTCATTCTTAAGATCCTTCAATTCTATCTACACAGATACCCTATGATTTCCTCCAGTTTCACAGTTGTGAATTCCATCTACAGGCTGACTCCCCCCATTAACATTTCCACCCTAGACTTCCCTGAACTTCAGACTGGCATATCCAACTGCCTACCTGACATAGTATCCAAAATATCTAACATGGTTCTGAAACTTCTCCCTGAATCCTGCTCCTTCCACTGTCTTTCCCATGTCAGTAAATGGCAGCTCCATCCTTTTGTTTACTCAGGCCATCCCATGTGGAGTCATACCTGATTCCTTTCTTTTCCCACAGAAGTCGGTACCGCGTTCTACTGCCTTTACTTTCAAAGTAGACCTGGAATTCTACCCCTTCCCATCGCTTCATCCTACGTTGGTCTAAGACGCCATCATCTTTCACCTGTATTATTACAACAGTCTCCTAATCAGTTTTCCTACCTCTACCCAGGTTCTACCTTGTTTCGTCTACTCTCTATAAAGCAGACAAAGTGGTCCTTTTCAAATCTTTTCTTCCACTCTTTCCCTCACTCACTTGTTTCAACTGTTCTAGCCCTATTATTCTTATAATGTACCAGCCATGCTCTTCCCAAAAGACCCTTTGCACTTGCTGTTAATCTGCCTGAAACAGCCTATCCTTCAGATGGACGCTTGCCTTCCATCTGGCCTCTGCTCAAATGCCACTTATGAAGCCAGACCTTCCTTCACCATATTTAAAATAACAAGGTCCTCCCACACAGACACTCTGTCTTCTTTACCTGCCTTCTGTTTTTTTTTTCTACAGCTTTACCTCCATCTATAAATTGAATCACTTATCGATTACATACCTCTCTCCACTAGAATGCAAGTGCCACACAGCAGGAATTCTGTTTTTACACTAGTATTTTAGTGCCTAGGATGATGCTGGACCCACCCAGCATCATCCTAGGCACCCGAAAATTATATAACTGTATTAACCAATGTTACCCCAATAAACTTAAAAAAAAAAACAATTATCAAGGGAATTAGAAGATGAGCCACAGACTGGG
>NW_011897551.1:0-506 GCF_000151845.1 Pteropus vampyrus | reverse complement strand
TGCCTTCCATCTGGCCTCTGCTCAAATGCCACTTATGAAGCCAGACCTTCCTTCACCATATTTAAAATAACAAGGTCCTCCCACACAGACACTCTATCTTCTTTACCTGCCTTCTGTTTTTTCTTCTACAGCTTTACCTCCATCTATAAATCGAATCACTTATCGATTACATACCTCTCTCCACTAGAATGCAAGTGCCACACAGCAGGAATTCTGTTTTTACACTAGTATTTTAGTGCCTAGGACGATGCTGGACCCACAGTGCCACCCGAAAATTATATAACTGTATTAACCAATGTTACCCCAATAAACTTAAAAAAAAAAAACAATTATCAAGGGAATTAGAAGATGAGCCACAGACTGGGAGAAAATATTTGCAAAAGACACATTTGACAAAGGAATGTTATAAACAAAAATTAAAAAAATAAAGTATTAGCTGATTTAATTTAAACACAAAACTTATTTAGTGGGGTGATCACTTTGTGAGTTATATAGATCTCTAACCA
>NW_011897550.1:5219-7347 GCF_000151845.1 Pteropus vampyrus | reverse complement strand
GCCTAAGTGGGGCAGAATTGAAGCCTCTGGCCAGTAGCTGTGTGAGTGAGTTTGGAAGCAGATCCTCCAGTCCCAGATGACACTGCAGCCCTGGCTGACATCTTGGCTGCAACCTCATGGAAGACTCTGAGCCAAGACAACCCTAAGGAATCCTGACCTCCAGAAACTGTGTGAGATAATAAGTGTTTGTTGTTGTAAGCTGCTAAGTTTTGGAGTAATGGGTTGCACAGCAATATAATTAACAACTTGCATTTCTCTCCAATTACTGCATCATTTTTAGTTCCTCTCTATGGCAAAGCTCTTCAAAAAAGTTGTCTAGTCTCATCGTTTCCTTTTCCTTCCCACCCCTTTCCCCCCACCTAATCCTATCTGTTCTGGTGTGTTAGCCAGTGTCTGCGACCTGTGTGACTAGGATGTGATAGCGCAATGCTGATTAGGAGAAATGTTCCTATATTACCTGTCCTAGGTACTGTTGCAGACCCTGAGATGAGGGCTCATGCGCAAGAAATTTATTAAGGAAGAACTCCTAAGAGAAATTGGAAAGGGCTTCGGGGAAGCAGACAGGGAGGAGGAGAAAGTGAACCAAGAGTGAAATTTCAGGCAAAGTCCAAGCTGCAAACTGATCCTGGATAGCGCTGGAGAAAATTACAAGTTGTTGTTGTTGTTGTTTTTAATTTAAAGTTTGTTCCACCTCGATGCAAGAGAGCTGGGCTTTCATACTACCATACTAGACAGTCATTGTGTGGGCTATCCCAGGGGACATTAATTCCCAGACAGTTCTGGCTATCAGCATGTACAGGCAAAGCAGCTCCAGGAACCCAAGGGCAACTGTCTGAAGAAGATCACAGGTGCAAGCTCTTAGGATTAAAGCTCCCAGACAGGAGATGGGGGAGGAGCTCAGAGAACCATTTCAAGGATCCAAGGGGAGCTGGGCAGAGTATAACCAATATTCGCTACAGCAGTGCTTCTTAAACTTTAATGTGCTTTCCGTTCATCAGGGGCTCTTGTTAAAAACCAACTCTGGTTTAGTAAGTTTGAGATGAGGCTGAAATACTGCATTTGTAACAAGCTTCCAGGTGATGCTCAGTCTTTGAGTATCAGGGAGTTATAGTACCATTTATGGGAACTTAATCTTATAGGAATTGATCCTTCAGTGAAAGAACATCATGCATGTTCTGGTTATCTATTGCTATGTATCAAACCACTCCAAAACAGAGTGGTTTAAAACACAATTTATTATTCAGCAGTTCTCACTGAGGGTATTTCATGCAGTTGCAGTCAGAAGTTGGCTGGAGCTGTGGCCCTTTGTGTGGAATGTCTAAGAGGGCTCACTCACATGGTTGACAGCTGACACAGGCTGTAGTCAGGGATCTCAGTTTGGGATACTGACTGTCATGCTTTCAGGTGGCCTCTCCACATGGCTTGGGTTTCTCACAGCTTGGTAGCTGTACCAAGATTTGTTTTAAATCACATATGGTAAAATGTGCAGACATGGAAATGATTGTCAGGGAGGAAGAAGCTTGCATTACTCTAGATCCCTAGAAACAGGAAACATTGCATATCATGCAGGGACACATGAAGAAGCACTTGGTTGGGTCAGGAGGCAGAAAAAGGGGAGAGGAGAACATAGCACTTTATTGGGGTTTTTGCAGGAAGAAATGGGTGAGGCAGGGTAGGTAGGCCGAGCAAGTTTCTGTAAACTACAAAATCTAATCAGGATTGGATGGTTTGAGTAATTTTGGTAGGCTCTGGCTATAGGGGTGGTCCTTTGTTGTCTGGTACTTGGCTCTGGGATGACTTAGGACAAGGGAAATATTGGTTTGCTATGTGAGGATTTGATAAAGGAGGTGGTTGGAAGTTGGATTGGTTGATTTGTGTATCAAAGATACACTCACAAGAGAGGCTCTATGAATTAGCTAACTCTTGGAGGGGCAGTGTCTGTAGGATCCAGGTCGTGTATACCAGAGCATCAAGAAAACAGAATATAAGAAAATATAGTCAATATAGTACCTGAGTTCTAAAAACAATATCCCAAGAGCGAGCATTCCAAGAGGCAAGCAGCAGAAGCTACCAGGGCAGTTAGTTAAAAGCTGTGCCTAGAACTGACACAATATCACTTCTGCTATAT
>NW_011897550.1:0-1974 GCF_000151845.1 Pteropus vampyrus | reverse complement strand
ATTTCTGTTGACTGTGCTATGAGCTCTGCAATGCGACCCTCCAGTTTCTAACTGTGCAGAAGATTTTCTTTGGAGGAAAAAAGAGAAATGTTGAGCCTTGCTTCCAAGTTGGTGAGGGTAGAAGAAAAGCGCCCACTGTGAGAGAACCAGGCCTGGGTTCTGAACCACATGACACACTGGATACTTCTACACTGTGTTCTCTAGCCTGACCATTCCTTTCTTTAAAGAAAAGAATGTTCAAAATAGAGGGCACAAAGGTGAGTATGGAGAGGGAGAAAGAGACCTGTGTGGGTGGGAACGTACGTGAGTATATGGGCAGATGGGGTGAGGAACAGATTGTGGCAGGAGATGGTGCTGGTAGGTGGGTTAGAGCTCTGGGTAAGGCCTTGCTTACCTTCCATATCAAGGGTTCTCCCAGATATCTTACTAATCAAAATCTTAGGGTAATCGAAGTTTTAGTGCTCTATGTGGCCCAGACTTGATTCACTACCATGTTCAAAGCTACACAGTCCATCTTCATTATGTAATCCCCATCAGCTCTAATCACCCATTAGCTTCCTCCAGATGGAGCCTCAGTTCTACAGAAGAAGGCTCCTAGCCTTGCTCCATCCCTCCTGCAGGGTCAACTGCCACGTTAGCATTGACCAAGGCAAGGGGCAATCCCAGGCTGCTCGGGACAGTTTGCCAGGCATACTTCAGTGGGAGGTGAACTAGCCCTGGAGAGAGTGGTGTCCTGTTGGCTTTAAGGAAGCACTTCAGACACCTCGCTCCTCTCTGTATGTTCTTGCGAAGATCCCAAAAGACCTTTCCAGCGAAGACATTTTACACTTTTTAACTACTTAGCAAGAGGTTTACAAATCCTTCCAAATACCAGCAGATTAGTAAGTGGAAATCCAAAACTTTAGAAAAAATTAATTGAAAGAGCTATTGAATCGAGGAGTTTCTGCCTGAGTAAATATTTTCTCTGTGGAATTCTGATCTGTTCATTTAGTAATCCTAATTATGGTTTTGTTAATTTGTGGGTAGTTTTAGAGAAAGTGCTTTATTCCATCAGGAGCTGTCACTAGGTTAAGAGGATTTTGTTTTTCATTTGTGATGTTTCAAAGGAAATTCATTCTTGCAACAGCTTTAGCTATTCTTTGCTTATGTCTTACTGCCTAGCTGCTCAAGGTTGACAAGAAAATACCTTTGGCTTTTGTTAGTTCCCATGGCTGGTCTCGTGTATGCCGGCCACTTTCTCTCTCTTCCAGCACTCCTGGGGACTCATAAGAGATGCCTGTATAGGTGCATGTGCTGAATTTTTTAGGATTTCCATTTCCTTCATTATCTTCAAAATGATGGCTAGACTGTCAGAGCAGAAGTCAAGCCCTCTCAGGCATTGGGGTCCTTGTGTACAGTGTCCTCTACCTAAAACACTCTCTCCTCTTTCCTGTTCACCTGGCTCTCTCTAAGTTGTTCTTGGGTTCTTAGCTCAGCTATCACTTCCTCTGGGAAGTCGTTTCTGACCCAATACTACTGCCATGGACCTGTTTTTTGAATCCCAGACCTATGGACTCATTGGTGTTGGACACTTCATTCGATGTTTCACAGGCACCTCATATCAACGTGTCCCAAACTGAAGGCATCATTGCCCTTTCTTTCCCACTTCCATCACTTCCTTCTCCTCTCCTCTAAACCTGCTTGCCCTCCAGGGTTCTGCATCTCTAGGAAGGTCACGTGGACCATAAAGTCACCTGTATCAGAAAACAAAGAATTATTCCAGAATCTTCCCTTTCCCTTATCCCCATGTCTCCCTCAATTTTAGTCCATTCCTGAATCCAATGGATCCCATCTATTACCTTTCTTATAGAGCCATTCTTCTTTTCCTTCTGTTATGGACTGAATGAATGTTTGTGTTCCTTCAAAGATTTTATGTTGAAATCCTAATCCCCAATGTGACAATATTTGGAGATGGGGTCTTTGGGAGGTAATTAG
>NW_011897549.1:3524-3850 GCF_000151845.1 Pteropus vampyrus | reverse complement strand
ATATGTGGCCAGCCTCCCCCTCGTTCTCCAGAAACCACCCAAAAGCTAGTATTCACTTCTCTCGATCAGAAATAAATGCATTAGACAAATGTTCCTGGGCAATCTTGAGGAATGTGAACAGAAAATTACCCCATAAATTACTTTTGTTTCCCTCTCTCAGTTCAAAGTTGGGATTTTGTTCTCATTAGTTCCATTAAAATTGGACAGCAATTTATGTTCTTAAAATAGAACATCCATATTCCCAAGTTTAGAAAGAAAAACCACCTAGGAATGAAAAAATGTGGACACATGTGAAATGCCATTCCATTAGCCACAGAATCTTTTAT
>NW_011897549.1:0-2304 GCF_000151845.1 Pteropus vampyrus | reverse complement strand
ATTTTGTTCTCATTAGTTCCATTAAAATTGGACAGCAATTTATGTTCTTAAAATAGAACATCCATATTCCCAAGTTTAGAAAGAAAAACCACCTAGGAATGAAAAAATGTGGACACATGTGAAATGCCATTCCATTAGCCACAGAATCTTTTATGAGCCTTGGTGGGGAGCGCCTGTCGAGTGGGATTTGTGGCAGAGCACAGCATGGCAGACGTGTCTGCGGTCGCTTTCCATTCCATTCCCCTCTCCAGGTCAAGGAAGCCTTTGACATTCATGGCCAGGAGCTCTGGGGGTTCGCCAACCTCTAATTACATCTCTTTTTAAAAATATTGATAAACAGTCCCTCTGTTGATTCAAACATTTTTAAACACTGAGCCTGTAGTTGTTGGCTCCGAACAAAGAGCAGATCCTCCAGGCTCCTCAGGCCTGCAGAGCCCCTCCCTGTGCCTCGTGGACTCTCATTCAAACACCAAAGGCATCAACTGTCCCTCTGGGTGGGGGTGGGGGGAGGTCACTTCAGGATTCAAAATCAAGCCTGGCTAGACTACAGGGTGAGGCCGTGCTGTCCCCAGAAGGGACTTCTGTCCTCTCCTACACTCGGGCTCCTACTCCAGGTTCAGGGCAGAGGTGTAGGTGTGAGGCATAGGGGCCACTGCACATCTGGCCACCACCTTGCTCATTTGTAAATGTCATTCCCTGGTCTCTCATCTTTGGATATAAACAGGCATCCTACCCCCTATCCCCCAACACAGCTGCTACCTGGGATGGAGAGGGTTGGGACAGAGTCCCGTGGGGTCCAGGAGAGCTAAGTGTCATCCATCTCATCTTGGAGACACTGACACTACGGGGCCCTTCAGGCCCAGGCTCTCCCAGAGGCAGCTGACTGCAATGTGGGGGGTGGGTAGTGGTCCCCATTCCTCCTGGAGAGCTTGGAGTCCAATCAGCTGCTGCTTGTCAAGACTGCCAGGTTCCCTGTCCTCATATTGATTAGAGGACTCAGGCTAGGTATCGGCATAGCTTCTGTAGTGACTGTCTCCAGAGTGGAGTGCCTCGTTACAAATGGGGCGTGTCAGTGACGTCCATGATACCCTGAAGCTCCAGGCCCCATGGGACTGAGGCCAAGTTCCTGGTGTCATCATACCCCCCACTCTACCACAGCAGGGCAGCTACTATTGTCTTTACCATTTTATGGATGAGGAAACTGAGGCCCAGAGAGGTGAAGCGTGCAGTCCAAGATCACAGTGGAGGATTTGGAACTTGAACATAGGTACATCTGACTCTAAAAGTATCTGAGAGCTCTTCTCAATCCACATTGCCACAGAGCCTCCTGGTCCCACTTCCTGCCTTTGGCAAGTAGCCTCTGGAAGGGGCCACCCTTAAATACATGCTTCAGGGGTGATATGGCCCTTGGAAGGGTTAAGGGCTCTGTAGAGTTACCAGCAACTGTGTGTAGCTCTGCTGGGGTGTCCTCCTTAGTTGGCATGACCCATTTGGGCTCCAATTTTAAGAGGTAATTATAGGTCAGCTTGGTGACCATCAGGCCCTTCTGGTACATCCCAGGAAATGGACCTAACCCTGTTACATGGGAAATCAGATATAATCAGCTCCTAATTCAATATGCTGGCCCTAAGTAATATTTATCAAGATAACAGAAGCTGGTCCAATGAGTTAGACAGCATTGATGATCGGATTAGACTCAGACAAGAATCAACTTGCATTTTCTGAGTTTAAAAAAAATTAATGGAAGAGACAAACTTTTTCAATACCATACATTGTAGAGGTACACACGTTCTTGTGTTCCAGGTCCAGAGGGGGGCATTTTTCAGAATGGCTGAGTGTACACCTACAGCCTCATCCTGCCGTGTTCCCATCCTTTGAATCCTGGCAAAGGTGCCTAGATACCTGGAACATTGCCCTGTTCAAATCAAACCTGGGAGATTCGGGGCTGGCCATTCCTGCCCCTTCTGTGCTGTAGGGTGGTCAAACTCTCAGCTACTGAGCTCATGTACATGACCAACTCTGAGTGGGAAAAAATTTCTCTTCTGACTGGTTAGTTTGGTCCAATGAGTTAGACAGCATTGATAGGGCAAATAATAATCAGATTGTTAGGTGATCGTGATTGGATCTGTTACTTTTGGATTGGATCGAACTGTTTCTGCCTCTTTCCCACTGCCAGCCCAGCTGACAACAGTAATCCTAGGCCCACACCAGACACTTCTCTGCAAACTCACCAAGGCAGTGGCCACTAGGAGCCAACAATGTTCACAGACTTCTACCCCAGCCTCCTTCAGACGCGTAGGCCTG